>NW_028275163.1:4569357-4872387 GCF_013281855.1 Momordica charantia | reverse complement strand
CCGGCGTAAGTTCTCCGATCCTCTCTAGATTTCGATTTATCTCGTTCACAGCGAGCGATTTGGAGTTTTCTAAACACGAATTCCAAAATGTTACCAGCGCTACATTCCGGCGGATCTTGAGGAGGAAATCGACGGAGGAGTTCGATAGTTTTCCTTACGTGTGCACATGGCTGAGCTCCTCCCTATGGACTTACTACGGCATTGTAAAGCCAGGCGCGTATCTGGTCGCCACCGTGAATTCCTTCGGCGTCGTGGTCCAGTCGTTCTTCCTCGCCGTTTTCCTAATCTACGCACCGCCGCCAATGAAGGTGAGTTGCAAAATTGAGAGATTAGTTGACTGATTGATGGATCGATCGGCGATGGATATGGATCGCCAGTGACGATCGAGGTGCGTTGATTTTTGCAGACGAAGACGGGGATTCTGGTAGGGATTTTGGATATCGGATTCTTGACGACGGCGATCGTGGTGAGTCAAGCGGCGTTGGGAGAGGAAACGCGAATCGGAGCCCTAGGGTTTGTGTGCGCAGGCCTCAACATCATCATGTACGCCTCGCCGCTCTCTGTCATGGTAACGTAACGTCCTTGCTACTGGGAACTGTCTGGCTTTTACCAGACTAAAGCTTCTGCTCTCATCTCTCCCTCTCTGATTGGTGATTCGTTTTGAATTTTTTGATATTGGTATTTTTGGCTTTTAAGTCTTTACAAGTTCACAAATATGGACAGAGAGTAGGTATAGGAGCAAATATGTGATAGAAATAAAGTAAAATATATCTAATTTTTTTAAATTTGTCGGTCTAATTCTACTGTTTTGGAGTACAAAGGTAATAACTACGAGAGATGGTTTAAAGCAAAAAGAATAGAAGTGAAAAAAATTTCTAAATTTTAATAATTTTGCCTCTATGAATTTGGATTAAGATGAGTTTATATTTGGTAGCAGAACTTGCTTATTTTGGTCTATAAAATTGTTGGTTTCATCAACGGTATAAATCGAAGTTTATAAAACCAACTTTATAACTGTGCACTAATTTTTAGGAGAAAAAGTATTTATCTTCTTATACTTAGCTGAATGGGTTAATTTTGGTTTTATTTATTTATTTATTATTTTTTTAGTACAATGTGAGTGAGAGATAATTTTCATTTTATTGAACCATATAAAATTGTCTACAAGTGCATTACATAAAATTCAACCATTTAAAGCATTAACGGAATAATGTTTTTGCTATGTACTTTACTATTTACTGTTATTAAAAAGTTGACAATTATTTATTTAAAAAGAAAAAAAAAACGATATATTTATATTCTTTATGCATTCATAATTATTGGTCATGAACCTACCACCTAAACATAAATTATACCAAAACCCAAATTGCTTTAGTTTTTATTATTATATTTTATTTATTTTTTACACAATCGCAGAAATTTTTTTACTGTACTGAACACACCTGAAAAACAATAAAATACATTATCAAAATATATATCATGTCATAATGTAAGGCTGAAAATCTTCTAATAATTGAAAAGTACTGTTAATGGACCTGTTAAAGGCGGGGCCCGAAGTCCCATCCTTTATATTGGAAAGAAATCATTGCGTCTTTTTTTTTTTTTTTCTCTAATGTTTTGTTTGATTTTCCAACAGTAACAAGAAAACCAAAATTGATTAATAATAATTTAGATTAAACATCAGAGAGGCAGCCATGAGATAGAATGTTGAGGTATTTATATAAATAGCATAAAATAAATTTATATTTTTAAATATAGTAGAAAGTTTTTAAAAAATTTTAAAAATAACATAATTCAAATTAAATTCTAACTCAAATATGATGTAAATACATCATGCAAGTCTCGGCTACATCATATTTGAAGAAAATAAAATACATATTAAATTTATGACAGGTGAAATTTGTTTTGGAGTGATGAGAATTGAATTGAGGTTTTGGATCATGGGCTGGGGAATTGGGCTTAGCCCAGTGATTATTTTTTTTGTTTAAAAATTAATTTAATTTGCAGAAAACGGTGGTGAGGAGTAGGAGCGTGGAGTACATGCCTTTCATGCTCTCTCTTTTCTTTTTCATAAACGGAGGAATTTGGACTTTCTATGCCTTTCTCCAGCACGACTGGTTTCTTGCGGTAAGTTCTCTTCAACATTATTAAATAATCATATGATTAATTAAATCATCTTCTTTTCTTAGTTATAATGTAATATAACACTTTTTTTTTTTTTTTTAAGAAACCACTCAATACTTTGGTAACCTGATTCTATTTATTCATTTTTTATAAAAAAAAAAATAAATGGCATGGGTTCCAACATAATTATGAAACAAATTTTTTTCAATGATTTGGAACAAATTGGAAATGGGAACAAGGAAAAAGAAATTTCTTTTTGGTTATTTCCAAAATTTACATACAACAAGAAATAAAATTAATGGCAAAATACTTAGATTTCTTAATAAAATTGGAATAAGAAAAGAGGAGCGGGAATGTTAACAAAAAGGCCCTTAATATTATTTATCCCTGTTTACTATTCTTCTTCATAATTATTTTTTTAGCGATCGTGAACTGTGATAGTCAATTTGAGAATGGCTAAAAAATAAGTGAGTTTGAATTCTTATTCTTAATCACACATGTTATTGTACCAAAAAACAAAAAGTTTGATTGTGATACCTTAATTAAAGAGCTTTGTTTCCAAAAAATTAAAAGTTTCCAATTTTTTCCCTCCTAATTTATCTTTAATATTTTAAAATTCTCAAATTTATCTTTAATGTACTAAATTTTGTTAATAACCATTAAATTTTTATTTTGTTTAACGTATTCATGCCATTTAGAAGAAATGAGCTTTCCATGCAGTTAAGATAAAGATTATATCTTGTTAACTAGGCGAGTTTTGGGTCGACACATTCACGCATCGAAATATATAAAATAAAACAATAAGTTAGTAATACATCGATCTTTTTATTCGTGTAAGAAAAGACCTAATCGATCGAGAAATTTTGTAACATTAGGATAAAATTGAGAATTACTTATGCTATAACGGGTGCAGGTTCCAAATGGAATGGGATTAGGGTTGGGATTGGCGGAGCTGTTGCTGTATGGAATTTACAGAAATGCGAAGCCATTGTTGCCATTGAAGAGCTCTACCACATCTTCTGAAAAAGATTGCCTAACCCAACCTCTCATCATTTCTTCTTCAACTTCAGACCCACAACAAACCTAATTTCCAATGTGTGCATGTGTTTTTACATACAGGCTTATTATTAATCTTCATGGAATTAATAGGTGAATTTCCAAAAATTTAGAGTTTGTTTGTCGATATATATTGTACTTGTAGTGATATTGAAAGTAATTATTATTTATATTTACTTATTAAATAAATGACTATTAAATTGTTTGAATGAAACTAAACAAAGAGTAAAAATTGTCTAGAAGAATTCTACAATGCAGAGGCTGTGAACAGAAAGATTGTTCAACTGGTGATCATCTTGGCATCCATTTTCATGAATTTCGTTCTACTACCGGAAGTTAGTACTCTTACATGTAAATTCCGCCGACGCGACAGCAATAGTTTAAATGATGGCAGTCTACATCTTAACTTTTTAAAATATATCTCAAAGCGTCGAACGAATAATATTTGGCTAGTGATATATCGTTGTAATTTGGAGTTTAAAATTTGAGACTATATCTTAATTTTTTAAAATTATAAATTAACCTATGTTAGTTCTAGATTATTATATTTAAACTTGATTTTCATAAGTTGGGACTAATTTAAATTGTGAGCTAAACAACACTCTCGTGAAAAAGTTAAAACATATATGATTTGATTTTTATTCAAGATATATTAATTCTTATCTAATATTTTGCAAAAACAAAATTCTCATCTAATAAGAGTCTCTCTCCTCACTTCTCATTGGTGTACATCTGGTTAAACATCAATTTGAGAATGTTTGATGAATTCAAACTAAAGAAAAAAGAAACACTAGTGTTAGCAAACCAACTTGATCGCTCAATATTGTTGTCTTGTAGTCTACTTCGACGATGATAATATACTTTTGCATCTAAAATTTGGCATCATCATTCACAACAACAATTATATTTCATATTCATACGAATAAAAAATATACTTCTCTTTTCTTAGTTCAACAATTGCACTATTAAACTATTTTCGGATTCAGCCACTCTCAAATAACATCTCTCAAATATCCGACCTACAACAAATTATACCACAATTGTATAATACTATTTTGAATATTAAGCGATGATATATATAATAGTCCATAGCAAGGCCCGGCCCAATAGCTCCTCGAGATCCTCTCTCTTCAATACAGTGGCACATGTGATGCACGTGACCATGAGAATCTAGCTATTACTAGCATTCTATTATTACAACTTACAACACTAAACTAACTAATTTCTCATTTTTATAATCAACTTTTAACAAATTAACAAATAGTATTTCTAACCAGCCAACTAAACACAAGATATAGATCGAAATTATACTATATAAATAATAATTTAGAAATATGTTCATCAATTAGTGAGCTATCATAATCTCATATCATCAGTTGTCGGATGATATTAAATTTAACCAACTAATTATCAAAAAAGAAAACTCCATAAATGCTAAGATCCAAAAAAAGTACTTGAATGTTACCACAAAATCAAATATCGGCTCTAAAGACAAAAGCTAATATGCATTTAAATATATAACATTAGGTTTAAAATTTAACAAAAAATTACATTGATATTTTTATAAATACATATTTGTTTTGTACTATTTAGTAGAAGTTTCAAAATAAAAATCAAAGACACCGTAACAACTCGAATAGTATCCATGAGATACTACCTAAAACCTAGAGAGTATAGATAAAATGTGCCACATTGAAACTGTATTTAACTTGCATTTATAATATTGTCAATGGGTTTACTATGTTAAAATTAACTCTAGCGTAAAAAATTAAATTTAGAATATTCCTCCTTTTCATATAATGAAATTTGAAAACATAAGGTGTTGGAAAATTACAGAAATAAAATTTATTGACGATAATAACTCTAAATTGAAAATAAATCCATGTTATCGATTGATGACCAAAAAAATTATTTTGCAGATATTTAGTACACGAGAAAGAAAATAATAAAAATAACCCGACCACCGGTCATACCAGTCAATGACTCCATAATATTCGAATACACAAACAAAGCAACACTTGAAAAGGTTTGACTCACCACCCTCCTCCTCTAACATGATTTACAATAACCACTGACAAATTAAACCACAAAAAAAAAATTAATAATAATCCATTTCATATCTGTTTCTCATTAACATTTAATTAAAAGCAGTGCCATCTTAATTCTCAGTTTCATTTTTTGAAACTGTAAAATTTTTAAATTTGTGTTCAGATTCTTACAGCCAGCAATGAAGGAATGGCGTCCAAACTTGGAGTTGACGAATTCTTTTCGGATGTTTCTCTCTTTCCCTCTGAGGAAGAAAACGGCGGCTTCACGAACGCCCTCATCGGACTGGCAAATGTCCACCCTCTGTTCTTGCTCCGCCCCTGCACGTACGCCGCCGCCGGAAATCTCCCCTCTTCGCCGGAGGATGATGATACCCAGTACGATGAAGAGCCGGAAGACGAAGACGACGATGTCTGGATCATGAACCCGCCGAATATCCCGCCGCATTTCACCCGCTCTTTCAAGCATTCATCGTCGCCGCCGTGCACGGCGGCGGAGACGGCGGTGGTTAGTTTGGGTTTGCCTTCTCTGTGAGATTCCACTCTCCGTAGAGTACAGTCGCCGAAGCCGGTGGAGATTCTCTCGAAGAAGTCGCCGGAGAAACTCCGGCTGCCGCACCCGACGGATCTGGATCTCGACACCTTCCTTTCAAACGACGAGACGGAGGCAGTGGCTTGACTGCTGGTCGGACTGTCGTCGGCGCCGTCGTCCTCCGCCGCACCGGCAGAGTCTCTGGCCGTTTCCGCGTACTTCTCCTTCTGCTTCACGGCGATCGCGGCGGTCGGTAGAGACGCGATCTTCGAACTCTCCCGCAAACTGTGATCGATTTTCCTGGAGGATTTAGAAAGATCAAACAGAGACCAAATCCATCCCCTGTTTTTGGGAATAAAATCCCCGCCGTCGTATGGATCAAGAAATTTCCCTCTCCCGGGAGTCGCAGTCGATTTACTCCGCCGGAAACCAACCTCCGGCTTCTTCTTCTTCTTATTCAACAGAAAAGGGATTCGATTCCGCGCCGCGTGACGATCGTGGCAGCCGGCTCCATCGGCGGCCCCAAATTTGGCCGACGAAGCCGCAGAGGCCGCGGCGGCGGCGAAATCAGATCTGAAAGACGAGGAGGAAGAAGAGGAAGAGGAAGCTCGAAGAGGAACCGGAGAAGACGAAGAAACCAATCTCCCGAGCTTCTCTTGAAGACATAAAGCACAGATCCCGCCATGGCTGCTCCGGTAGGGATGGTAAGCGCACCTCATGCCGTCGTCAATGTCGTCGTCCAGGGCTCCGCCGCCGTCCGCCTTCAGTTCTTCCACCATCGCCGTGAATCGCAGAGAGAGAGAAGGGACGAAAACGTGAATTCGTGGTTGGGGGAAAATGGAGGAGAAATTGAAGTAATGCGACAAAATGAGGAGGAAAAAAAACCCTAATGGAAAGGAAACGGAGACAGAAGAATGGAGAGCAGAGGAAGAAGAAGACAGTGTTTTGGTTTCCTCCCCCAATCCAAACTCCAACCCTTTTATTTATTAATAAATCTCCAATACCTCTCTTAGCTGAAAATAGAATTAAAATAAAAAGTTTTATTTCTTTTATTTGAGGTAGGGGTGGATGTGCGAATTTACATCTTATTGGATTGAGATGATGTGAATTATCGCTCGTTTTGACAATAAATTTTTTTATTTATTTTAACCTTTTAGTCTAAATTTATTATTTAAAAATTAAAATATGACACAGTTAACAAAGTAATTTATTTTTAAATTCTATGAAATTCTGGAAAACCCCATGATTTTGTTTATGAAATTTTTTTACATAAAAACACTATTGAATTCCGGTATAACAAACATATGAATTAATTTGAAATTTGTCCAAATTTGAAATCATTCAAGATTTTGAGGTCCATCTACCATAAAAGTTGAAGGGTGTGTTTTTAGATCTTTTAATTTGGGATTTAATAAGTTATTGATTTATTGTAAATTATGTAAAATTAAGAAATTTATTAGACATAAAATTTAAAGTTTGATGACCTAATAGACATTTTTTAAGTCTATAGACATATTGGAAACAAGCATAAAAGTTTAAGAAACTATTGAAAACTAAATTTATAGATTTATTAGATATGATCTTAAAAATTTGGATATCAAACTTGTAATTTCGATCTTATAATACAAAGTTACTATCCAAATACCCGTGGTGTGGTGTTTATTTAATTTCTAAAGTTTTAAAATGATTTAATTACCTTTTTTTAATTCTTTTTAAATGGGTAGGTTTCACATGCTATAAAAATTAATGCAAACTCTATTTTGTTAACTTTAAGTTTAGCTTGACTTGTTAAACTACGTATCTGGATCGTAAGTTCGAATCTCACTCTATACCTTGTTGTATTAAAAAAATAATAATTTATATATTTTTATGGTTTAAACTAGATGTTGACATTTTGAATAGTCTAAGATTGATTTTTATTAAATGAAGAATTAATGTAAAGTTCACTGAAAATTTAGACTTTATATTGGCTAAAATACAAGTATGTTAGACATTTTCTAAAACTCTCAATGATTTCCATATTTTTATGGTCTGAACCTAATTCTGAGTTTTTCTTCAAAAAAAAAAAAAAAAAATTCCTTATACTGATTTTTTGTATTATTTCATATACTAGTGAACTTTACATTAATTTCTTTTAAATTTTTATTTAATAAAGATCTTAGATAATTCATATTGATTTATAAAAATTAATGTTATTACTGTTCCATAAAGGTTTAAATAACATCAACGATTCCTGTATGATATGATTTGTCTAATCTTTTGTCATTTAGTTAATTTAATTAATTGTGGATATAAATAGTTTGCTTTTATTGATTTTACAAACTATGTGGTCATTGTGTTTTGATTAAGAAGTATATCATCTATACATATATTTGATAACACATGAGAAATAAAATTTAATGGAAAAAATAAATAAAAACATGGCACATCAAATCTGTTGAGATATACAATATAAGCCAAAAGAAATCCCATAGACATATTTAAACATAATATTGAAAAAAAAAAAGATAGGAAATTCAAAAAAAGACATAAGTATGTCTTGGATAACATATATATAATTGTTGGAAAAGGAGACATGACAGGTTTTGGATCCCTTCAATTCATTCAATTTAATACCCACAAAATAATAATAATAATACTTAAAATTCAATTTTCATGGCTTGGGTTTTCATACTAATTATTATTTAATACTTAAACCACCCAAATTATTATATGTTTTCTTAAATTATTTAATAAAAACATAAGTTAAATATGTTTTCTAAAATTTTAATGTAGTGGTTAATGGGGTAAGGTAAAGTTTTATTACATGATCAATAAAATATTTAAATCATATTTGGTCTTTGGACTTTCATATTTCTTATTTTGTTGTACGAGAAAAAAAAAAAGAGCTTACTAAATTTTTTTAATCCTACAATATTTAGATACTCGTACTTTTCACTTCTGTACGAGTAAACTAAAAGTTAACAAGTACTTCTCTACCCCCAATAAAATTTTCATAATGTTTTTATAAGATAAGCAAAAATGGACAATTTTGGAAATTGTAAAAGTAGTTGAAAGTGATCTATGATTAAAAAAAAGTATTTAGGACGTGTTTGGAAATGATATTTTGTCGATCAATTTAAAGTTATTTTAAACTTTCTTAAATCAAATTTTTAATTTGACAAACATGATCAATGTAAATGGAAGTAATTTTGAAGATGCTAAAATCACTCCAAAACATACAATAACATGATTGGTTTTGATTTCATGCAAACGTCGATGCATACACATATTTGATTAGGTAAACAAAATAAACAATGACACAGACATCAAACTTTTTATCTTTTATTTACCCAGTATTATATTCAACACACACGATAGAAAACTAGAGGTTCAAATTTTCGATCTCCAGAAGATCAAGTTACTAACATATCTTAACTCGTTAATCTGTGTTCAGACCATGAACGGAAATAAGTACAAAATAATGTTATAACAATCATAAGAAAAGTTGTGGTGGGGGTTGAGATGTCAAATGGAGGGAGAAGAGAAGAGAGAAGGGACAGGCCATTGTTGGGTTGCAGCAAAATGAAGTGATTTTAGAGTACATGGTTGAGGGAACATCTGCCCCAACTTAAACTACTCAAGTTTCCCTCTTCTCATTTATGTTCTCTCTTCTATTGTATTTTATTGTATTTGTATGTATTGTATATTAATTGATTAGTTCTATTCTGACATCCCTTCATAATTAATGCTATAAATATTTTGTCACGGACCTTATGGGGCTTCTTGCATTTATTCTACGCTCGTACGTCTCGATCTTGGTATAAACACTTGTCACGCTGAACTTTCGCCTTAGCGTTACTCTGAATGGGCCACTGAAAGTGAATGTACTTGCACAGTATTGGTATGGAGAGTAACTATTGGTTCTTTCAGACCTTCATTAACTACGTTTGTATAGTCTTGCACTGTCTCTCGTTCAAATGTTGTGTTGGAATAGACATATTTGAAGTAGTCTGTAAATATATGTTTCTAAAAAAATGTTATATATATATATATATATATATATATAGTGGTTTGTTTAAATGTTGCTAGAAGCAATTGATTTGTTTTCTAGTTTTTTTAAGAGTAGGTTTGAATTTTATTTTTAAATTCTGTAATATAATATTTAGAAAAAAGTATATGGGCTGATAATTCATTAATTTTACTGTACCCATGCTTCAACTTCAAAGTTTACCATTCTCCGACAATGCAGGCTGCAGCTTCTCGGAGAAGATCAATCTTCTAGTGATAAAAAAAATTTTGTCCAAAACCAAACTTTTTTATTGGAGATAAGTGTCATAATCATGTTGACATTTCAGATTTAGTTTGGGAATCATTTAATTAATTTACATAAATTGCATAATATTTAAAAATAGCACAATTCAATAAAAAAAAAAGGAAAAAAAAATCTAACTTAGATATGAGGTAATGTTTACTAAAGAACCTCAAAATTATACTATATTTAAAAAAAAAATGAAAAGGTGTGATATTTTAAAAAATATGTATTAATTTTATGTCATTGAGTGACCTCTCTCTCTTTTATGTTATACTTTTTATTATAGATATCATCTCACACATACTTAAATTACAAGCGTGTGAATTATTTTTCAATCATTTTGTAGATAATCATCTATTAAACAATTTTAGTTATCCAAAATTACTTAAAAAGAAGCTCAACTTTACTGCATGTACTTCTGGAATAATTTTAGAACGAGCAATTTTAACGAAAGTGATTTAATGACAAGTGAATTTTATATAATTATTTTAGTGTTTTGTTGCATATTTTTTCAAGTGATTTTTATATATTCAAAAATAATTTTGAATGATTATTGTTTGATTTCAAAATGACTTTAAAATCACAAAATCAATAACATATCTTTCAAAACTATTTAACATCCTTTATGATGGAAGAAAACATGATATATATATAATTTAGGGTCCGTTCGATAACCATTTCATTTTTTGTTTTTAGTTTTAAAAAAATACGATTGTTTATAACCAATTCAATTTTCTGTTTTTTATTTTTCAAAAAACATTTTGAATTTCTAGGTAAATTTTTAAAAAAATATAGTTTTCAACAACATTGTTTTTCAAAATCTATTTTTTCTTTACCTACTCAACCTTTTTTTTTCTCATATTTATCTCTAAAAAATTTATTTTCACTTTAAAATTTGTTTATTTCTAAATTTCTCTCTGCAAACTTTATTTTCTCTAAAATTTTCATATTTTGAATATTTATTGTTATTTGTCTCTCTCTAAATTTTTCTTTTTTTTTTGTTTTTGTTTTTAACATACCAGTTTCATTTCTCTCCCTAAAAATTTAATATTTTTCATACTTTTTTTCTCTTTAAAATTTCATATTTTATAACTTTTATTTATGTTTGTACCTAATCTATTTTTCCTCTAAAAATTATATTTATTTTCTCGTTCAATTTTCTTTCACTGTAATTTCATTTATTTGTGTATTTATTTATTTTCTATAAAAATTATATTTTGAATCTTGTTTTTATCTCTAAATTTATTTCCACTATAAATTTTCTCTTTCTTTATAATTTATAACATATATTTTCTTCTCAACTTTATTTTTTCCTCCAAAATTTGTCTGTTTCTGTCTTTTAGTTTTCTTTAACTATTTTTTTTCCTAAATATTTTTATTTATCTCTAAAATTATCTTCCAAAAGTTTATTTACATCTCTATTTTCATGTCTCTACATTAGGGGGAGACAAAAATTTCTGCAAGGTTGGGTCCCAAAAATAGAAAATGCATGTCCCGACCCTCTCTCCATCTCTCATTCCATTTTTAAATAATTAATATATATTTATTACACTTTTTAAATTTGAATTCTAAAAATAATTAAAAACAATTATAAAACCGATAATTAATCTCGAGAACATCTCTTGAACCGCCCAAGAACGAGGTGGAGACGAAAACTCAAAATATTCACGAGTCCGAGAATGAGGGAGAGTATCCTCACTCGCACCCACACCATTGTTGACTCTACACTACATAAAATTTTCTCTCTCTCTAGTAGTATTTTCAATTGTCCAACTTTTTAAAAATAAAAAACTAAAATTGGTTACCAAACATGTTTTGGTTAAATAAAAAATGGTTATCAAATATATATGAAAAATAGAAAATCAAAAACAAAAAAAAACCAAAAACTAAAAAATAAAATGGTTATGAACGAGTCTTAATAATCAATCTTAATCATTTTAGAAAGTGAGAGAAAAAGTTTAAGAGAGATTAGGACTAATGATGGAAGAGGGGATTAAAAAATTTTAGAGAAATAAATTTAGAAATATCCAGCTTAAAGATAAATAAAGTTAACAAAAATGTTAGAAATGAACAAATTAAATTTCTCAAAATGTAAGATTAACTAGGAAGGCACATTTGAAATTTGAGACAATAACCATATTAATAACTAATTTTCTAACAAAAAAATTAGTTAGAGAATCACTCCCAAAGCGTTGATGGGAATCACTACAATTTTTCAAATACCTTATAATCATTGTCAAATATGTCTATTTTATAATAAAGGTGATTTTGACATTAGTGAGAGTGGTTATAGACATATCAAAATCACTCCTCAAACATATTCAAACGCAATTTCAAAAGTGTGAGTAGAAAAATTATTTTTATTCAAAATCCATATTTTTAAATGTCCTCTCAAATATACTACTAATGAAATTCGTTTTATCTTTAGAAAATTGTATTACATAATGAAAATCTAAATTATGAAGTTAAAATCTAAATCAAGATTCGAACGTACAACCTTTTGATCAAATTAGAGATAGTATTTCGATCCATCCAAATGCTTAGTTGAAAAATGTATATTTAAAAATCTAAATAATAAAGCATTGAGATTATATGCTTGAAAAAAGCAATAGAGGTCCAAATTTTCATGCTTGTTTAAATTATTTTTATTATTAAAAAAACATCTCAGATCCAACTAGAAAAAAACACAAAAACATCCTAACCCAACTAAAATAAATGCCCTAAACATAACAACTATTTGACCCGATGAGTGAGCGTAGTACCAATAGCGTCCATTTTGACCAACCTCATGGGCACGTGGGGTCATGTGATTGGTTCCTGTCTATTCCATTTATTCACACTATCCTTTTACTTTATAAATAATTAATTTAAATAATTCATTTTAAATTAATTTCTTCTAATTCTTGTTTAAGAACATATAGTTTAGTATTTATATTTTTAAAAGGAACATTTTAATCTGTTTATTTTATCTTTATCTTATTTCTTCTCATCACAATTTTAATACTACATTTTTTTAAATGTATTTATAAATTTATATCAAATAGTTTCCATTGGATATAAAATTTGTATTAAAATTTTGTTAATAGAAATTCAATTAGTCCATTTTTAAAATACAGACACAAAATAAATATAATAACTAAAATGAACAAAATTTAGAAGGTAAAAAATTACATTTTTTTAAGCAAGTGAATAAAAAATTAACTAAAATTAGAAATGAAGAGATTGAAATAGTATTTAAATTTAAATAATTATTTATTTTCGTAGACATCACGTCAATTTAAATGAGTAGAAGTTGTATTACTACTATAATTATAAATTCTCCACCAAAATCCATAATATCGTGAAACGACGTGGCAGAGGCAGAGGATCTCATCCGTGCACCTCCCACCCCGATCTTGTCACATCAGCCGTTGGATCCTTCAACCCCCGCACATGGGGATCTTCCTTTTTTTTGTCTCTTCCGTCAACGTGCTCCTTTTTTTTTTTTTCCTTTTTCTTCTAAAAAAAATCAATAAAATAAAAAAAGAAATATGAATATTTAATAAAATTGTTTAGGGTACGATTTGTTAGGTACTGTTGCTTACGTAATAAAATCGGAAGGCATGTGAGGGTGGCGTTGGCCCAAATCTGGAGACAGCAACCGTTCAGTGTACATATGGGCCCAGTCGCATTCAACGCTGGGCCAGGCCTTCTTCCCCCATTTCCTAATTTGGCCCATTATCCATCTACTACGCAAACGCATACCCATCTCCATAAAATACAAACTCAATCAATTTCTTTCCATTTTTTCCCTTTCGTCCCTCAAACTTTTATATTTTGTTTTTAGTTTAAATTATTTTAAGCAAATAACTAGTTTGGTCATCGTTGTTATTCTGGTCTAGCATAAATCTCGATATTTTGGTCCATATAATTTTAAAATATTTATTATAATTTCATATTTATTTGTCATTCTACTTTCAAAATGTTTGATTTGGTTTTTTTACTTTTAAGAGGTGACTATTTTAATATTATTTTTTTAAAATATGTATATTTTGATCCTTATGTGCAAAATTTTAATACAAATTTTACCTACAATGAAATTGTAATGTTACGCTGAAATTGTGATATAAAAATAAAATAAATAGACAAAAACTTTACTTTTTAAAAGTACAGGCGAGTTCACCGACAAAAATTGACCAAAATCCGATATTCTTGCAACATTTGTAAGAATAGATATTAAAATTTATGTTATCGTGTCAAATTTCTCATTATATATTTAATCTTTATGTTCTAAAAGTTTATAATTCCTAGAACTTTTAATTTTATGTCTACTAAATCTATGACATATTAATGATACAGAATCATATGTTAGATTAATTTTCAACGGGACTCTTAAATGAAGTAAGTACCTAGAGTAAATAATACAACCATAAAAAATTTAAGAACCAATAAGTAACTTTTTGAGTTAGACATAATCTCAAAAGTTAAAAAACATCATTTATAATGTGACATGGTAAAAAAGAAACAAAATATACAAAAATATTCTCTAATATTTGAGTCAATTCATCTTTTAAACTTTTGAACTTTACCCTTAATATATTAAAAATTATCAACTGTCTTTCCTTAAATTACTTGTCTACAAAAAATTGATATATGATCATTCATTATTGTTATATAAAAAAAATGCCACTCCAATGCTGCATGACTCATAAAACCCATTTATCAGTAAAATTTTGATCATTTGATTAACAATTTTTTTAGTGGTATGTTCAAGTGTCATATATTAATAAAAACAACAACTTAATCATACATAAGATATGTGTGTTAACAAATTTCTTTAACAATGGATATAATCCATAATTCTTAATAAACTGAGGATAAAATTGAAAAACAAAATTGATCACCTATTATATTTAGCTTTAAAAAATATCATTCACCAATTAGTATCACCTGTTAGAAAAATAGATCATGAAAGATATAGAAATAATTATATGCCATAATTATGTTACTGAAGTAAGTTTAAAGGTGTAATTATAACTGTTTAATCATGAAATTGATCAATACTACGAACCTTGACTCGATATTGAGAGCGACTCGAAGGACGAATTGGAAATATACGAGGTTGGTGACCTACAAAATAGAATTTTCAGCATCGGCCGAACTAAACTCATGAGAGATTTTAGTATTTGTGTACCTCAAAACGGAGCAAGTGGGTTCTATTTATAGGCGAAATCTCTGGCCGCATTCTTAACAAGACCTCAACGGCTCTTTAAAATTGTCGTGAAATGCAGCGTGATATCGTGGAGTCTGTTGAAGATTGGAGTTGAGCGAAGGTAAGGCCAATTAGTCCAACCAATAAATGGAAATAGGATTTCAAATAAGCCTGATCGGCTCGACCACCATGGAGATCAACTTGGTCCTAGAAGATAAAGAACGAGGCGATGAAACTTAAACCGTAGCATCGCAAGCTATGTGTAGCTTCCATGGTCCACTCGTTATATGCCGCATGTGAATCGAGAAATCAACTCTGACAGTAACTATTTTGACCCCGGAGAAGTTAGGGAGGGTTTTGATTGAGTGTAAAGGAAGGGAAGTGAAGTGAAGTGAAGTGGGGGAAAAGTGTCACTTCCCCATATGAAAACGGGACAAATTGGGCTTTTGCATGTGAGTTTGGAAGATTGGACCAAAAAAACTGCATATAATTTTGGACCCGTGACATGCTGCGGGGCCCAACTCTGATCAAATCTCCACCGTTCAAATTCAATCTCAGCCACCATCATCATTCATTACATTGCAAATTAAAATACCCCTAATCCAACCTTATTTCCCACTCCTAGCCTTTCTACATTTTGATATTTAAAATTTACATATATAGTTTTCAAAACCTAAGCAAAGTTCTTGAAAATTACAAAATAAAATAAAAAAAAAATCGTTTTTTCCCCCAAATTTCATTAACGATTCAAATGTGTTAAAAATACATATATAAGAAATGACGACATGAACATAGCTGTAATCAAAGTTAGAGGTTCGAATTCTCATAGTTTAAATTCGTTATTGAAATTTCGTATTGTGGTACCTAAATTTTTATCTTTTTCAAAATATTCTTGAGTGTCAGAGCCAGCTTGCACACACCTCTAATCTCACAGGACAATACTATGAACTTACAAAATTTAACGTCGGGAAACACATATGAATTCCTAATTCTTAAAGTAGGAGACCATCATGAGATTTCTTAAATTTTATCTATTATATTTTAGTTTCTAACTTTCAAATGTTGCGTTGCAGCTTATATAAAAAGAAACGTTTTGATCCGATCTCACTTTCTACGTGTAACCTTAAACACTAACTGATATGAACAACTCGAAGTAAATAAACAAGAAAAGCGTGTTATAATTGTAATAATCAAAATAATATCTAACATTGGGTTTATAAGAATTTAAAAGACATGGAGATAAGTCATTGCAACAGCATAGAGTAGTGTGGCTGCTTTCATGTATTTCCCTTTCATGACAGCCAAATAAGGGGAGATGCCATTTTCCATTACCACATCCAAACAAACAAAAAAAAAAATGGCACAGAGATTGGCCATTAGAGCCATTAGAGCTCAGTCCCTTTGTCCTTTTTCCTCAAAACAAAAAACCCAACTCCACTCCTTGCCATTTTCCAATCCTTCTTACTGTCACCTTTAATCATGGACTGTTTCAGAATCTAAAATTAACAGTGCCATGGCTGATTCCAGACAAACCCCAAATCTCAAGAAGCTTGTTGGATTCTTTTGGAAACTGGGCAGGCCGAATGGTTCGTGTTCTGTTCTGCACTTCTGATAAATGTATTGGAACAGTGTTTATGATTCATAATCTCACGTTTTCCATTGATTTTTGCGTATGGTGCCAAATGGTAAAATTTTCTCATCCAATGAATCCAAGAGAGAGCCAGGAAATGTTGCCTGTTTTTCTTATTCCCTACCCATGATGGAAGCAAAGGTCAATAGTTTGTCTGTAGTGGGAAGGAAGTTTTGGAGGGCCCAACTCAGAACTTTTGGATTTTGGCTGGAGTTGTCACGGGAAATCGTTCCGAACCTCCAATTCTCTGCGACAGAGATAAATTTCCATCTCTTCTGTTCCTCGTTCCGCTGCATTTTGCTCTTCATGAGACCGCTATTTCCAAAATCTGCATGGCTCCTGCTTCTTCTCGCACTCAATTCCCACCATCTGTTTGTGAAAATGAGCGGCTGGACCTGAACTCCATAAGGGCTCTTGTTGTTTCCATCAATCAGTATATTCACGAATTCTTGAGCAATGCTGAAGCTAGAATTGCTCTCACACTGAGATGCACCTCCAAGCTAAGAAACCAGAGACATGGCTTTTTTGAATTCTTGGAACAGTCTATAATCTCAAACCTTTACTGGGGTATTGAGAACGTTGAAGATGCAGTTCAAACTAGCATTTCAGAAGAGAGAGCCACTAGGCTTCAGACTGCTGAACAAATGCTTCAGGTTCCGGCTTTGCTTGACGAGCATGGCGAGACATCAGGAACGGAAAATCGTTATTTAGTTTGCTGCTCTTACTTCTACCTCTCAGTGGTCAAGAAGCTTCAAGGGGATGAGTGGCAGGTTGCTCTACATTTCCTTCAGTCCCTGCTGGTCTCTCCAAGATTGGTTCTCACGGAATTCGCTCAAGGATTTTGCTACAGTCTTCTTCTTTCTTTTGCAACAAGTTCGAGGCAAGAAAATGGTGAAACCATGAGGTCCGATTCTTCTGTAGAATTTGGAGAGGGTGATTATGGTGAATCAACTATAAGGCAGGTAGCTAGAAAATACAAAGACTGGCTGATGTATTATCAGGTCATGTTGTACGGAGAGACTCAGCAGTGGAAGCAAGATGGAAGCAATTCAATGTTGCCTCCTGAAAATGGATCACACTCCATGTAAGTATCGGGTAAATTTCTGATGAATTAATCTATCCTGACTCAATAAATATCTGGCCCCAAAAGTAGTAGCATCTTTTATGCCACATCTTACCTGCTCATTCAATACCAACTACAGAATCGTTTTATGAAATGATTACAGGGTGCATCACATACAGAATGCTCATAGTCAGAAAGTGTTATTGATTTTAAGTTTTTGGGCACTGGTATACCATGGGGATTTTCTATATGATCAGTATAAACTATAATTTACATGTGCCCGATTGAATATAACGATAAATGTGTCATCTCCTGAAGTAGAAAAATAATGAGATAAGAAGACTAGAGTAAGAACAAGAACACACATGGTATTGGGTTTATGTAGAAAATCCTTAATGGGAAAATTAATATACAAGAGAGAAAATTTACCATACCAAAGATTGGTACAGGAGAGGTCTCAGTTCCATTTTAGGAGTGGCTGCAAGAAAATTTCAAGGGTTAAGAAAATGTAATTTCACAGTTTTTCTTTTTGAAAAAAGTAGTCTATCTCGCTTGTTCATTTAAATGATAAGAACTTCCTGATGCAATATTTTCTCATTTAGGCTGCTTTGAAGGTCGCTTCATATTGTTGTCTAAAATTGCTTGCATCATTACTATTAAAAGTTGTATTACCAACTGTACAAATCGTAAAGCCTTTCGGTCTAATATACGTTCTTGGCATTAAATTGGTATGGATCACTTTCCAGGAGTGAAGCTTCAAAGGCAACTGATTGTGGCTTTCCTCTGCCAACTCTTTTCCATGTAAGTTCTGGAGGTTGCTCTGAAATACTTGTCCATCTAGTTTCATTCTATCAGTTTTTACCTTTTATGATTCTAGCCCCCTATTGTAAGTATAGTTTCAAGAACGCCTTTGTTACCCCAAACCTTGCTGTTTCTCAGAGTCAGATATTAACACTTTTTTTTTCCTTTTATGGTATAAAACTGAATCCAGTATGACAATATACATCCACTTGATCGTACTGATGTGATTCAAGATAAAACAAAGGCATCACAAGATTTTCCCTGGTGTGAAGATAAAGGGAATTCCCAAAAGAAATTGGGTCTCATCCCAGAACTTCAATTTAATGATAGGGGATCGTGGAGAGATTCTAGTACCAAATACATCCGAGACCTATTGAAGGATTCCCAACCCGGTTCACCTACTTCATTATTCTCATCAATGAATGGTTCTGAAAGTGATAGTGACATTGAGGTTTGTCCAAACTCCCGACCCCCAGTTCCACCCCATAGTGCATTTTGATTTTTTACTTTTGATTTTTTTTTTTTAATAAAGTGTCTTCTATGATCACTAATTTTCCTATTTACCAGGAAGGTATGAACTATACTAATCACTCTAAGCGAAGCACAAGAGCAGACCTGCCAGAAAAATTTTCTCAGTTCAGTAGAAAATGCTTATGCTTATTGTACTTAAGGTCCTTGTATATGAAATTTCAATCATATTTCTAAATCGTTTTGCACTGGATACAGGAAGTTGCGGTATGCTTGCACTAAGTCGGATCCAGAGCAGAGCTTGATATCTTTGTCTAGTGCTTCTTTAAGTACTGTGCAGGAACAATACATTAAAGTAAGCATGACGAAATCCTTCTCAAAGAAATCCAGTGATTTCAAGTTACGTAGCATAGAACAAAAAAACTTAGAACCACAGATCCTCCAAAATTGCCTTGAAGAAAGCGAACCGATGGAATTGTCGCTAAAGCTAAGCAAATTCCAGACATTTGGTAGTGCGATACCTTCATTTCTTGGTCAAGGTTCAGCCAGTCAAGTTAGTAACCAGAATATTGCTAAAGCGCAATTATATCACTCAATTAGCGGAAGAGATTCAAAGAGTGAAATATTGGGACTTATTGAGAAAGCAATTTCAAGATTATGTTTCTCAGAAGGATTAGGAAACTATGATGAAGAGTATGCGGTGGAAGTTTCGACAATTTACAAAATGTTGAATAGTAAAACGGGAGTACAGTATACCATGTTAAAGGATTTAATAATGGACCAATTGTTGACAAGCATTTCAACTTCTAAAGAAGAAAAGGTTATAAGGGCATCAGTTTCTCTGCTTACAACTATAATTTCTGAAAACAATTCAGTCATAGAAGATCTCAAGAAGAAGGGTTTAAAGTTATGTGATTTGGCTACTGCACTAAGACAGAATGTTCATGAGGCTGCAATTCTTATCTACCTCATCAGTCCATCTCCAAGGGAAATCAAGTCCTTACAGCTTCTACCTGTGTTGGTGGAGATCATATGCACCTCAAAATGTTATAATGCTTGGTCACCATCACTTATGCTGACTCCTCCTGCAGCATCGATGATGATCATTGAAGTAATGGTAACTGCATTTGATGATGACACAAATAAAATGCATTTGGTGGAAATCAGCTCGCCAAGTGTACTTTGTGGGCTTCTAGAAGTTGCAAGAACCAACAATGTTGAAGGTTTGGTCTCTCTAGGCAGTATTCTTGTAAAATGCATGCAACTTGATGGAGAGTGCAGAGGCTATATATCAAAATTCATCCCAGTGGCTCAATTTCTCTGTCTCTTACAAAGTGATAAGAAGGAAGCAGTGCATATTGCACTTCAAGTATTCAATGAAATCCTTCGTGTTCCTAGGTATTAACAAATGCAGCAATTGCATTCTTTCACATCCCATCACATCCGATACTCTTTTAGAACTACCTAAATTAAGAAAATATACATCTGTTTTTATTTAAGCAAGGAAAGAATCCTTTGTGTGATTCAAATCTTTTAGACTGCAATTTTGTTATTGGTTGTTCCATGATATGGGTCATTGGACCTATTAAATTAAGCACTTTCAAGGAAACCCCTTCATATGAAGTGGACAAGGGTAAATCTCATAGTGACCAGTAAAAAGACTGGTATGAGTTCCTTTTATTTTTTAAGAAACATACTATTGAATTTGAATTGTTTACTGAAAGCAGTTCCTTTAACACAATTCTCATTTATTTTGTTTAGGTCATCTGCCATTAGCTTATTACAACGGATAAACAATGAAGGGAAAAATGACATTATTCACATACTAATGCTTTGTGTCAATCACTTGCAAACTGAATATCAACTCTTGGCAGCAAATGTTTTGATACAATTACTTGTACTGGTAAGTATTCAATTTGGAAGTTGTACACGTGTAAGTTTGAATATCTTATTCATAGGCTCATGAATGTTATTGATCGTCGTCTACTGAAGTTCCACTTTTCCTAGGTCTTTTAAAATGATTTCTTTCCAGATTGTTTTTCTTAAAATAGGATATGATGAATATATGAAGAAACATCATTGCAAAAACACAGTTAGGTGGGGAAATATTGGGAATGTTATTAGTATATTGGTAGTAGAATAACTGTAAGTATTTATTTGGGAACTTGGTCAGAGTAGATGGTTATAAATAGAGGGAGTTATGGGTTTTGGGGGATAGTTAGAATTTGGGGATTAGTTATCTATTGGAAGAGAGATAGTCCTCTCGAGAGGCTATTACTATTGTAATTTCTCTATATATTGCAATATAATTTTAGTGTTGTTTTCTTATAATTGGGATCCTATAAGATGAATACGTGAAGAAGCATCATTGCCAAAACACAATTGTGCAGTGTTGACAGGATAGATCTGATTGCATGGTTTGTCCAACATAGTTTAATTGACAACCCTAGAATGAATATCTACAGGAAAATTGCTCCACTACAAGCTTGTTAAAAGAAGAGGCTGTACAGGTCCTTCTCAGGTCAGTGGCATGCGAAGAGAAATCTGCTATGCAGTCCTTGTCTGCATCCATTTTGTCAAATCTTGGTGGAACGTTTTCTTGGACAGGAGAGCCGTACACAGTTGCATGGTTGCTTAGAAAAGTTGGTTTGAGTTCTGATCATCAGAACATGATCAAATCATTTAATTGGTTTGACCAAAGCTTGCAGGTGAATCTCAAGGATAGTCTAAATGGTAGCATTATACTGTTTGACCTTATAACATTAAAAAATTAACTTGTAGGATGCTGGCGTGGACTCATGGTGCAGTCTGATAGCCAGAAACATCATCTGTATAGGGGAGCCTGTCTTTCATGCTCTAGACAGGGGATTAAAGAGCAAGATAAAGAAGGTTTCTAGGGACTGTTTGACGACAATTGCATGGCTTGGATGTGAGATTGCAAAGAGCCCAAGTAGCACTAGATTTTCTGCTTGTGAGATCTTACTTGGTGGAATTGAGCTATTCTTGCATCCAGGAATTGAACTTGAAGAAAGACTTCTGGCATGCCTCTGCATCTTCAACTATGCCTCTGGGAAAGGTATTCCACTTCCTAGTCTGTACGTCTGATGGTTACATCACATATACGGCACAGTACTTGCAGTATTACACAGTTTTTAAACATGCTCAATGAAAAGTCACCCAATTGATTTTACGGATCATTGCGCGAGTTGAACTGAATCTTGATGAACGTTTTGTGAAGGGATGCAAAAGCTCGCTAATTTCTCGGAAGGGGTTCGTGAGTCACTAAGACGGCTTTCACATATTACTTGGATGGCAGAAGAGTTGCATCGAGTAGCAGATTATCTTATGCCCAATAATTCAGTAAGTAAATCATCTTCATCTTGGAAAAACTATTCAATAAATAACTGGAAACATGTATTTTTGTATATATAAACCAATATTGACAGATTCTCATTTGTTGTCCTTCTAACATCTTTCAAATTGTAAGAACAGCGGATTTCGTGCGTGCACACCCAAGTTCTAGAGCTGGGTTTCAACAGCAGTGGAGCTGTATGTGCCCTCATCTTCTACAAAGGACTTCTTTTCGGCGGATACTCAGATGGTTCAATAAAGGTGAGAGTTAATATCAATAAACACGTTTGAGATGTTAAAAACTAGTTTTAATTTCAATAAAGATTTAGTCTTCTTTGTTGAAAGAAGCTGCAGTGGCTAAGTTCAAAGCTAAATGTTGTAATGTGAACTTCCTTCAGCTATAAACTGCTGTCGACAGACATCTGCAATGGGAAAAGAAATACTTTTCTGGCATAAAGTTGAAACATGACATGTGTGCATATCGATAGGTGTGGAACATCAAGGGACAATCGGCATCACTTCTATGGGACATAAAGAAACACAGAAAAGCAGTGACATGTTTTTCACACTTTGAATCTGGGGAGAGTCTTCTAAGCGGATCCACAGATAAAACCATTAGAGTATGCAACCAATGCTGCCATGATAACTTTTACCTTAATGTGGATGGCAGTAGAAGGTTGAAATGATCCGTTTCTTGTTTCTACAGGTTTGGAAAATGATACAGGGAAAATTGGAATGTACCGAAGTGATAGAGTCCAAGGAACAAATCCAACATTTAGGAGCATATGGACAGATAATCTTTGCGATTACTCATGGCCATGGGTTGAAGGTGATGATAACATTAACACTTGAATTGCAGTATAGTTACATTAAAAACTGGAGAAACTTATGCTGGTGTCGGAACTTTTCTTTTTAATTGTACATATTATTCTGCTCTAGGTGATCGATGCAACAAGAACAACAAAAGTTCTTTTCAAGAGTAAGAATTTGAAGTGCATCAAGGTGGTTCAAGCAAGGGTTTATGCAGGCTGCACAGATTCCAGCATACAAGTTAGTTCCTTTTTTTTTCCCCAACAACTCCACAAATAATAACAGACCACTAAACAAAAACTGTTGATATTAGGAGTTCTCTGTGACAAACAAATGGGAACAAGAGATCAAACCACCTTCTAAAAGTTGGATGATGATGCACCACAAAGCTATCAACTCACTTGCTGTGTATAAGGACTGGCTTTTTAGTGCTAGTTCAATGGTTCAAGGCTCGTTATTTCAGGTATAACCATTAACATAGCCCGAATAATTTTTCGATAAGCTTCCACTAACTGTAGGAATAATGCAGAACTGGAGAAGACATGACAAGCCCGAAATGACAATTGTAACTGGTAAAGGAGATATCGTACATGCAATGAGTGCTGTCGAAGACTTCGTATACCTAATCTCTAAATCTTCAGCAAACAGCATTCAGGTACTTGGACAGTGCATTTTCTTAAAGAATAATGTGTAATTTCTATGTTAGGATCATGGTTATCACCAATTCATTCTTGAATAAGTAGATATGGTTGAGAAAGACACAGCACAAAGTGGGGAGAATTTCAGCTGGTAGTAGGATTACATGTTTGCTTACAGCCAATGACATGGTTCTCTGTGGCACAGAGACTGGCAAAACTAAGGTAATTCACCTTTGATATGCTTCTTTCTTATCAGTTTCAAACTTTGAAAATAGAGCGTACGAAGTTTCATAAATAGGTCTTTCTACATTTTGATAGTTGTTTTCTTTCCATTCACTTGGATCTCTTTTGTTTTATCGATTTTCTCCGGATCTCAAAAGGAGAAGTACCTTCTTCAATAGATGATCCCCTTGTTTCTGTTTAGTCCATTTCATCACAGAATTTATTTCTATTTTGATCACGGTTTTCTTCCTCACTTTCTCCACTTTTCACCGCTTCTCACAACTTCACTTATTTCTATCCAAGATGCAATCTTCTGGTTTCCATCCTTACTCTGTAATGGCTGAAATGGCAGGGCTGGATCCCCCTGTAGCAAGAAGATATGAGTAATTTTGTGGACTTCTCTACTGCACTGCATCAACAAGCAGTGATATAATTTGTTTGATTGATACAAACACATAATCAAAAAGTTTGATATATTTAAAGGAGAGGAAGAAGGAAGTCTGATCCTTGTTTGCTGCAAAAACTTCAGCTTCAGACCATGCAAACAAGTTCAATTCAATCTTCTTCCTGTTTACATGATTTGTGCTATGAAAGTTGTATATTTGTCATATTAATGTTCTTGGAATTTCAAATTTTTGTTCTAAATTGTAAATTACTGTTTTAATTATAGTTATTATATGTAAATTTATTATTAATGTAGATTCCACAGAGCCATAATTTCTTGTTGGTAGCAAAATTTTGTAAATAAATGATTTTGAAAAAAATAGATTTAAATATAATTGATGCCTTAAAAATCAATTTAAATTGATTTTAATCTTTCTTAAAATAATTCCTTTAATTGGCCAAACATGATAATGGAGAGGAAATGGACTTGGTAACTTAACACATACTTTACACAACAGGTATTGTAATTATATCAAATTATCTATTAGAAAAAAAATATATTTAATATTGTTTTGAGTACAACATATCAAATATTGTTTTTAGTTCAACGAGAGGTGCGGTGGAGATTTCAAATCTTTAGAATAAGTTGTCGTAACTATATCAAATTTTATTGTGGTTTTATTTGTTGGTTGAGGTCAATACAAACTCGAGACAAATTATAGTGTCTCAAGGCAGGTTATATTGCAATTTTTACTTTGTATTTGTTGAACTCTTTTGAGTTTTCAAATTTTAATAGTTATCTCTGAATTTTAGAAATAATTTTAAATAGTCCCTAATATTTTTTTTTATTAACTACAACAAAAAAGTCTACAATTAGTTTTAATACTAAAATCATAGTATGCTTTAACTATACATCTCAAACTTTCCTTGATGGATAATACTAAGTCACAAATACGTGGGTTTGAGCTATGTTTTTTTTTAATACAACAAATAGAGCGACAGGATTTAAACTCACGATTTATTGGTCAGAGATATATACTAATTACCACTGCACTAGGTTCACATTGACAATTTGAGCTAGGTTTGATGTAAGTATTTAAATCTCATTTTGGTCTTTGAACTTTTAAATTTGTTTTATTTTGGTCATTGAACTTTCAAAATGTTGATTTTAGCTGGGTGAAAAATTAAATATGAATAGATCGTTAGATAACCAATACATCATACATGTAACACAATGCATTAAATCAAGTCATGCTAGTTGCAATGCATTAAATCAAGTCATGCTAGTTTCATTCAACTACTATTCTACGGGCATCGACATAGTAAAAAAATTATAGTATCTAAAACATGTATCAATTAAATACTATAACATACATGAATAGTCCACATTTCTTTTAATAAATTATAACTAAATACAAGATATGAGGACAAGAAAAACAAGTTTTGAAGTGAAAGTACTTTTTTCAACTTTAAGATAATATTGCAAGACTCATTCAAATTTAAAGTAAAAATTTAGGATAAAAAATTGATAACATTACTAAACTTACGGGTAAATTTTAAATTTTCTTTAAAAACAATCAATTTATAAAATAAGGCAGGCTTAGCTATGATTAAGTTGGTTGTTTTTAGAATTTCTTATTATGCCTATTTTTAAACAAAATTATACATACACGTTGGAGTGACTAAAATTTCAAAGAAAAATAACATTAAGTTGGTTTTTTTTTTGGTGTTGGATTTATGAGTTCTGAAAAAATTATTGAATGTTTAATTTTATGTATTAAACATATTTTTTTTCGAAGTTTGATTTTTATTAAAATAAAGAGGTTGAGGTGATTTTTACCCTTTTTTCTTCTATTAAAATAAGTGAGTGAATTAAAAAAAAAATTTAATGGTAAAAATAGTAATACTCGTTATTTGCCTAAAATTTAAAATTAAATTTGAACCTAGTTTAATCTATCTTCTGTAAAATTTAATTTTTTCCCCTAGAATTATAATGACAGCAAATTTTGTAAATATGACCCACCGATGAGCCAGACGAATAAAATCGAACCGCATCGGTTCGATTTGTGGATCGGATTCGGATATACATCAGAAACGAACCGGAATTTCGAATGCGAATATTAAATAAAAAGAAAAAACAAAATAATATCCCTAACCTAACAGCGAATTCTTCTCGCGTAGTCTGTGAGAGGACCTTCACATTTTGTTCCAAGCGCTCCGTCGGACCGTCGCTCGCGCTCTCTTCGCGTCAATCCCCAGAATCACTCACTTCTCTCAATTTTCTTTCTTCCATTCTCTGTTCGCCGCAACTTCTTCCCACCTACGAACGCTCATTTTCGGTATTCTTCCTTAGATCCTTTTGATTTCTTCTTTCGTACGAGTTGTTTGATGCTATCTGGATTCTGATTCAGCATCATTTCTTAATGCTTCGTACTTGTCTGAGATTTTATTTACAATTATCGATTCAGAATCATTTTCGATCTTTGGGGCCTTTTTTTCATGTAGGGTTTTAGCTTAATGTTAGTTTCTATATCAGACGATGATGTAAGTAGCGAGCCTTTTTTGTGATTGCGTATTGGTATGTCGCGGTGTGGTTGTACTTTGTACCTGTAGATTTTTATCTTTGTTTTCGAGTGGAATGTTCCTTTGATGCTTTGTTATGAAGGAGTTTATGAGTTAGTGATGCGAGCGTGGTGCTTGATTGTGTTTTGTAATTGCTTATGAGCTTAGTGTGTGCTCGTGGGAGGGTCCTTTCTTGGTGTTTGATGAGTGTGCTTTATGTGTGGGGCTACTGCTTCTAATACTTTCGTTTCTTGTTTGGATTGGTGGCAGACTAGTTGCTCTCTGTTCTTGACTTCACAAGGAGCCAACTAAGACATCCATAACTTGTTTGCACGAGAACAATCAGCCAAGATGTCGCGGAAAGGTTTGATGGAACAAGATTTAAAGAAATTGGACGTGACAAAGCTCCATCCGCTTTCTCCAGAAGTTATATCTCGTCAAGCTACCATTAATATTGGTAACTTTGCTTTTGTTTATGATTCTTTCACTGTACACTTGAACATTACAGTCTTAGGGATCTTATCTTACTATTGAAGCTAATTATCTATCGCTAAATTCATCTTTCCCAGGTACTATTGGTCATGTGGCACATGGAAAGTCTACAGTTGTAAAAGCAATTTCAGGAGTCCAGGTGATTATTTATTTTGTACCTGTTACTCTTGGTTGGTATTCTATAACAGTTGTTTTATTTATTCACAATGGCTTTAATTAACATATAGTATTTGGATAGATGCTTTATTCTACCATGGTTTTAGCTTACAGCAAGGAAACATAGATTTTAAGTGATGTTCCAGCTGAAATTATAGTTCATATGAGTACACTTTCCCAAAGAAATCATTATAAATTTTCATTTTGATGATGTATTCGTGGAATGTAAACAATCTGCAGACTGTACGTTTTAAGAATGAGCTGGAGCGTAACATTACCATTAAGCTGGGATATGCTAATGCAAAGATATACAAATGTGAAGATGACAAGTGCCCTCGACCTATGTGCTACAAGTGGGTGTTTCTTCTATTTTTATGTAGTGCGCACTTATGCAACATGTACTTACTTGAAAGGTATGACTTCTAATATTTAATTAACGTACTCAGCATGATTTTGTAGGGCTTATGGAAGTGGAAAGGAAGACAGTCCCTTATGTGACGTACCTGGGTTTGAAAATTGTAGGATGAAACTGTTGCGACACGTTTCTTTTGTAGACTGCCCGGTAAGGCTTTGAGTTGTTGCATCTGAGTAGATAAGACAAAAAATGACGTACTAATCCTCACAAATTTTATGAATGGCAATGAGATAACTATATCTTCTTACAAGCTTCACAGATTTTTACACTTTGATTTTGTTGTATGGTGTATTAGTTAGCATGCATATATGGAGGTTATTTTTGCACTGCTACTGTAATTGAGTTCATATTTTTTCAGGGTCATGACATTCTTATGGCTACCATGCTCAATGGAGCAGCCATTATGGATGGAGCGTTGCTTCTGATTGCAGCCAATGAAAGCTGCCCTCAACCTCAAACTTCTGAGCACCTTGCTGCTGTTGAAATTATGCGCCTTCAACATATTATAATCCTCCAGAATAAAGTTGATCTTATTCAGGAAAATGTAGCAATCAATCAACATGAAGCGATTCAAAAGTTTATTCAGGTTAGTTTTTCTTTACTTTATTGTGTCAAGGTATTGAAATTTTCATATAAATGATATTTACTGTATTCAACTTGTCCATTGTAATATCTTTGGCAGGGAACTGTTGCTGATGGTGCGCCAGTAGTACCAATTTCTGCTCAGCTGAAATATAATATTGATGTTGTTTGCGAGTATATAGTGAAAAAGATTCCAATCCCTGAAAGGAATTTTGTCTCACCTCCTAATATGATTGTCATTCGTTCTTTTGATGTTAACAAACCTGGATTTGAAGTTGATGAGATCAAAGGTGGCGTGGCTGGTGGTAGCATATTACGGGTATGCTTAATACTTTTTCTTAAAAAGAAAAATTATCAGTTCATGTTGAATTTCTGATACTATGAAGTACGTAAAGCCACTTCCAGATGGTTGATAGGCTGTAATAGTATTCTTATGCTTGTGTATTAGAAAGAATCTCATTGGAATTTGGCCAGGATTTACAAATGCGATTTGTCCTCAAAAGAGAGGTCTTTGACTTTGCATATAGGTATTCAATAGGTCGAATTAGGTGAAGTTTTGAACTTTGACAAGTGTTTGGTTCGGCTTGAGTTATTATGATATTAGTTTTAGCAAACATGGAAACAATAAAAAGATCTGGTTTGTTGGTTGGGATGGTTATGACAACCCTGAATTTTGCAGTTGAACCTGTTTGGGATAATTCTTTTAAGGAGTCCATGTCACCATTTTACATTTTTTAAATCCATTTTACCTTTGGAGATTGTCCACAGTTTTGTTGGTTCATTATGCATGGCTAACAAATTTGAAATTTTGTTTTTTCCAGGGTGTTTTAAAGGTGAATCAATTTATTGAAGTTCGTCCAGGGATTGTTGTTAAAGATGAAAGTGGTAACATCAAGTGCACCCCGATATATTCCAGGATTGTTTCTTTGTATGCGGAGCAAAATGAGCTGCAATTTGCAGTCCCTGGAGGTCTAATTGGGGTTGGCACAACCATGGATCCCACTTTGACCCGTGCTGACAGATTGGTTGGTCAGGTTCTTGGTGAAGTTGGGTCACTTCCTGATGTTTTTGTTGAGCTAGAGGTAAAGCTCTTAGCATTTGAATGTTCTAATACATAATGGCTCAACACCTTCAGGTTGCAATCTGAGATTATCTGCTAACAGTAGTAGGCCAGTTAGGGCGAGTTTGGGATGTCTTCTGAAAAAACAAATGCTCAAGTGAAGCATTTTTTTAAAGCACTTTTGGAAAACCTAATTAAATGCTACATCTAAAGCACCTAAAGTGGTTTTTTAGATCTATTTTTAAGAAATTTTCAAACTATGGTTTTAATTGGTTATAAATGTTTGTTCCCTCTTTAAAATTATAACCAAATACTACCAAATTTAAACAAATATTTTTAGTCCTTCATGAGCACTTTCGCATTTGTGAATGATCTTCTCCTGGAAATGGTGAAGAGGGGAAAGGCTACTGTCGATAAAAATTGTCCATGATGAGATTTTTCCTCTTCTTGTTTGCAGGTAAACTTCTTCCTTTTGCGGCGGCTTCTAGGTGTGAGGACGAAAGGATCAGAAAGGCAGGGAAAAGTATCAAAACTGGCCAAGGGAGAGATTCTAATGTTGAACATAGGATCCATGTCTACAGGAGCTAGAGTACTTGCAGTAAAGAATGATTTGGCAAAGTTGCAGCTTACTTCTCCTGTTTGCACCAGCAAAGGGGAGAAGATTGCTCTAAGTCGCCGAGTCGAGAAGCATTGGCGTCTTATTGGCTGGGGTCAAATTCAAGCCGGAACTACTCTTGACGTCCCCCCCTGCCCCATTTGAGTTGTCGCCGAAAAAAGGTAAAGAGTCGAGAAGCGAGTCGAAAGAGTAGAATGGCAGAACTGAGGAAAATGTGGGAAGGTAGACAGTTTCTTGGAACCATTTTTGTTAGGTGGAGGAGAAAACGCCATCTGGTTTCTCATTGTTTATTACGTTTGCCTTTTCCCTTTTTACCCCCCGAAGTCTTTCTGATTTTTAATATTTTTACTTCATGGATGCGAGCAATTGGAGTCAGTGAACATGGGATAGTTTCTTCAATGACATCCACACGATGAGGTATTGTTTTCACATTCAATAAGTTTGGTTGAGACTTTGAATTAAATAACCCATTAAGGTTGAATTCAAGCTCAATGCAAGCCATATTATGTAGAAAATACTCATTTTGTGGCTATCTGAGAGAATCTGATTGGGAAAAAGCAATCGAAAAGGTTTCGACCTTTGAGCGAGGCAGCATTTGGGAGGTGGCTATGGACTCCTTGGCTTAGGATGGTAATCTTTCTTTGACTCGAATGGGTTGTAGGACCTTGCAACCATAGATTGAGATTCTGTTGTACTACGAATACACACAGACATTTTTTTTTTATTTTGGCATTTTTGGGTCATAACTCATCAACTAAGAATTTTTGCCTCACTAACGCTCAGCTAAGTCTTGAACTTCTGTGCTGACCGTTCACTTTCTTGATGCTAAAGCGCTCCCGACCATATAGGATTTTAGCAAAAACTAAGCTATGAACTTCCTAACCTTTTGAGTTCTAGATTTCTCAATTTAATCCATATGTTTATGTCCCTCCATGGGTTATCTTCTCCAAGCTCATCTTCTAAGTTTGATTATATGTCTCCGTGTTGCACTATTTCATCTCAACGCGTCCAAAATCGAGCTGATATTCTCTCCCCTCTCCCTTCCCCCATTCTTTCCGTTGCTTCTATGTATCTGAGTTCATCACATATTGAAGAGTGTGCATTTTAATTTTTGTAGAGTCTGTCTTTAGGTGTCGTTATCTTTCTTTCCAACCGTAGGTTTGTTTCGATGTCTTGAATTCGAACTCTCCCCTTGGTATGGATACATAAGTGGTCAAAAGCATGATTGGAGTTTGTTATGAATACGCCTTTCCTTGTGGTAAATAGTTTTGAACAAATTAGCGAAGCCCTCCATGCTATAAGAATGTTCTTTGATTTAAGCTTTTGCTTGCTTTTGACTCCACATGTAATGAGCAAAAATGGCTATCCTATGACGCTTAAAAGATCGACACATGGTTTCGTGAAAAGAAACAAAGAGATGATTATATGGTATGAGGGGAAGCTTTTCCTTTAACATACAGATTAAAACCATTGTCGTTCCATGGTTCCTTCTCCCATAACTCGAGCTCGGAGAAGGAAGAGATAAAATTACTCAAATGTGGCCTGAAAAGCAAAATTAATTGAGTCTAATCCGTAATAAATGAATTTATTATCTTTTTTTCTCTATTGCAATAGGAAGTTTGATGGCTAACTTTCTCCACCTTTTTTCTTATTACATCTTAGTTCGGATGTAGAAACTTTTCTCTCAAATACTTTAATGATAGATTGAAGGACTAATGACAATTTTTTTTTAAAAAAATTAAATTATAAATTTAATCTATCCTCGTTGCTTTTTCTATGATGTTTCAATTTGAAAATGGAAACTTTCCGAAAGGACTAGCTAACCACAAACTAAAAAAAATTATAAATTTTATCTGTTTGTTTAGACTATTAGCTTTAAGAGTTTCAATTACACTCATGAAGCTTCTAGCACTAGATAATCGATATTATGGTAGGAATACGACTTTTTAAGCCGACCACAATACAATTCCTTCTCTTCCCTTTCCTTCTTTAAGAATTTAAGGCGGAATTGTTGGTAGCCATGTGTGAAAAATCTAGTCGAAGTGGTTACAACGTGTTAAAACAAACTAAAAGAATAAGACAATAGGTGGATGAGACGCTCATTTATTATGTAATAATCTTTCTAGGAGGGACGATTTTACGTTTTGTACTAACATTCCTGTTATGATTCTTGTTGCAAGCTCAACCTAACATGCATATTAGATAAATTCGATTGAATCGGTGTAATGGGACAAACACTTAAATCTACAACATGTATCGTGCAAGCAAGTTACGAGTTTCATTATGCGAATCTCGTGGAATAATTTCCATAACCGCTGACTCGAGCTCACCTTGTACCACGTGTCGAGAAGGCGGTGGAGAAATGATAAGAAAAATGATAACAGGTTGCCAATTTGCTCAGCCATGGACCCATAGCTACATAGCCTTTTCAGAATCAAAAGGAATAAAAAATCACCATTTTTCATCCATGGATTGGAAGAAAGGTCAAGTTTCCTCCTAGGGTGTGGCCTTTCCATAACAAAACAAGAACCAAAATCTTCAATTTCTGGAATTTGGGACAGCGGCTGCGCATGCGAATTTCAGCTTCATGGAGCAGACCATAACTTTTTCTTCTAGAGCAACCCCACTAAGATCTCAAACACAAAAAAGTACAAACTTAAAAGGGAATTATAATCAACGGCAAAACTAGTTGTCGTATTTGTAAATTTACGGACAACGATACTCCAAATATTTTTCATATCTTCGTAATGGTATGATATTGTCCGACTATAACTCTCACGGCTTTGCTTTTGATTTTACCTGAAATGTCTCATACCAATTGAGATAATTGTCCTATATTATATACTATGATCATTCCCTTCCCTAACCAATGTGAGACTTTGTTTACATTTTCCTGGCAAACCTAACATATTATGTATATCATTGATATTCTATTTTTGTATAATACAAACCTAGTAATATAAAGTATATTGTTGGTGTACCATTCTTATATCATTAATAAATTCGATGAGTGGTGCCATTTTTTTTATGAAACATATCTAATACAAAGTATATCACTAATATATCATTTTTATATAATTGGTAAAGAATATCACCGATATACTTAAATATGAAGTACATCACTGATATATATTTTTTACGTGCCATCTTTGCAATAGGACAAATTTACAATTATTTAGGCTAAACCTGCTATTTTGCAGCCCCTAATCTCATTGGCCAAAAAAATAAAAGGGAGTAGAAAGGGAGTTCTCCAATTTGTTGTGTGTCTTTTTGTTAGAGAAGTCAGAAAAATCAGCTTGTTGTTGCCTATTTATTTGCAGGGTGTGGGAGTGGAGTTTGTAAGCAGAGAAGAGAACAGAATGGGTTTGAGATCAGTTCTTTTGGTTTTGGTTATGGCTGCTGCTGTGGGAGCTCCATTAATGGTGGAAGCTCAGCTTGGGATTATTGGCTCTCTCCTTGGGCTTATCAGAATCCAAGGAACTGTTTTTTGCACTGCCAATGGCAACATTGGCATCAATGGCACTGCTACTCCTGTTTTCCCAAGTATGCCTTTAATTCTCTGTATAATACAGTTTCATGTTTCTATCTTTAAAATCTTTTTTCGTTTTGATTCTTCAACTTTTCAGTAAAAAAAAGTTGTTTTTGTCCTCGGGACACAGAAACAAACCCTTGGAAGTAGTGTTTATAAGTTTAATTTTAAGAGACAGAAAACCAAAAACAAAATAGCTAATAGTACGGCTGCCATTTGGCAGATGCAGCAGTGCAAATGGAGTGTGGAGACGGGAACGTGGTGTCGAGTGTAACAACAAACAACATGGGGATATTTTCGATCTTGTTGGATCCTCTGCAGTTCATTCTCTCTTCAGTCCTAAACAACTGCAATGTCGTTGTGAAGACGCCACTGTCGAACTGCAACGCGTCGCTTCCGTCTACTGGGAGTCTGCTCTCGCGGTTGCAGTTCGTCAGTAAAAAGCTGCAGGGCCTCCTCAGCATCGTCAACCTCGTCCCCAGCGGATTCCAGCTCCTCTAATCTCTTTAAACTGCCGATCATAGGCTGTATTTGCAAGTGTGATATGGAATAAGTATTTACTTTGGAAGTTTCTGTCAGTTGTAGTTCTGTTGTTGTTGTTGTTGTAATTGTCAAAAATAAAAGTTTGTGTGTTTGTTGTTCTTTATAGATGTTTTAAAGTTGAATTATTTAAGTGTTAATGGTAACTATAGTTGATAGCTATTCTCTCCTTTTTATGCATGCATCTTTTTTATTTGTCAAATTTTTAATATTAGGTTAAGTAGTCAGTAAGCACAACTCAAAATAAAGGATAATGGCCATTCAAAAAAATAAAAGTAATAAAGGATAATGAAAAGGAATCATAGAGAAATTGCAAAAAGATGAGGGAGGAACTAAGAATCGGAGTAGTGTGATATGGAATTCGCCATTTCTTCATGGTATTACTTTACTATCGATTACCAAAGAGTATTCAGTCTTGTAAGAGGGTCATTACTGCTCTAATAAGAAACCTTCGTGATTATTTAACACTAAAATCATTATGGAATCAGATAAGTTAAAATGATTTTAGTGTTAAATAATTATGAAGGTTTGAAAATGTTTTTAACTTATTAGCTAAATTTCAAAACAACTTTAAATAGATGTCGATGTCGAGACTATTGATAAAATATTGGTGTTAATGAATATTTCTAAAAATTTATTTAAGTAAAAAAATCATAATAAATAAGCATTTCACTTACAATTTATTAATATTGATATAGGATCCATGTTAGTAATTTCTTTGGATACTTTTTAGGTCTAAATGCTATTTTGAAATTTGATCCACGACTTTGGTTCATTTTGGTCTAAGTACATTTAACTTTTGTTTATTTTAGTTAATGTACTTCCAAAACGTCCATTTTGGTTGATGTACATTTAAAAATTAACCATTTTGGTCCATTTATTTTCATTTTTATCTCATTTTTTTAACCATAATATTAGCGTAACACTTCAACCACTAAATTGCTTGAAATGTAGCCATAAATTTGTATTAAATTATTTTTATTTTGTATAAAATTTGTATTAAACTTTTTTTAAATAAATACTCATTTGATAACTTTTAAAAATATTGGGTAACAAATGGACGTTTAGAAAGTTGAATAACTAAGATGAATCAAAATTGAATTGAATGAACCCAAACATGAATGAGTAAAATTACTAAAATGAACTAAACTAAGTAGCAAAATGACAAAACAGTATTTCACTTTTTTTTTTTTTTTTTTTTGATACTATGAAAATGACATTGTTATGGTCCGAGCATCAGGGTACTGTCAGGCCCAAATGCCCATTACTGATGCAAACGAGGAAGCCCAACCTCACCGGTCCATGTTACGTTTTTTTATTATATATTTTTGTGAGATTTTTTTTTTTAAAAAGTCATAATAACCAACAAGCCAGATATTCCTTTAACTATATATATACACTCACAATATTCAGATATTGGGCTACGTGTAATAAATAAATTGCATTATCGTTCTTTTTCTTATTTTTATGGAAAGTAGTTTCAAAAAGTTGAAAAATCTCAACCCCACATAAATACATACTTTATTTTTGTTTCTTTATATATAAAATTATTGTATATTTTATAATATTTTCAAAATAGAGGACTCACTCGCCTTGATATTTCTACTGGTATTTTTTGCTGATGTGACTACTCAACTAATGAAATAAATAAATAATAAGACAAAGTGCATTTTCCTTTATATATATAAAAAAAAAAGTCATTTGAAATCACCTAAGAAAAATTTTAAATTATATATTTAAAGCCCATATAATAATAATAAATCAAATATTAAGTTAAAATCATCACGATTTGGTTGACTAACTAGAGCTATTCGTGGACAATTATTATTCAAAAGTGTATATAATTAAAATTAGTTGTATTTCGTTTTCTATTTTTACTTTTTTCTTTTTGACCATTTTATATTTCATTTTTCTTTCTCACTTACCAAGAACCAAAATTTTCATTATTTCAAAGACATAAACTACATAATACTTTTTTTTATATTTTTCAAAAAAACATGCACCCACACAAAACCCTACATGTTTCCTTTTTAAATACTTTTTCTTTTTCGGTTTCCTTTATAGCTTAAACATTAATTGGTAAAGTTTCATATATATATATATATATATAGGATTTCACCCAAACATGTCATCACTATGATTTAACCTCACGTGTGATTCCCACGAAGTAAGTTCGGAAATGATGAGTATTAAACTATCGACAATTCTACAACAAGGTTATCGAATGATTTTAAACGTTTGGATGGTAACCGCTTAAACTACATCATCACCTCACAGCGCATCTCACACCTAGAATCTCAAAGATAATGGTAGGGTTGAGCCCACAACTCCAACAGTATCTTTACTTTCACGTAAACACCCATAAATTACATGAAGACAATAGGCAAACATTTTGAGTTAAAATTTTTACTCTATAGAATCATGTATTGACAAGAGCTTCAGAGCTTAATGTTCTTGGAGATTTTAACGTTTTGATGAATTTTTGGTTAAAACAATGTATATATATTTTAAATTTTCTTTTATGTTATCTTTGGTTAATTAATTTTAAATAAATATTGAGCTTGAAACCACATCTGTTTTTTTAGTGTAACATGTGGGGGTGGAGATCAAAGTCACAGTCTTGGTTGGAGATATATGTCAATTACCATTGAGTTATGCTCGTTTTAACTTGAAACCACATTGGTATAAGCACTATGTTGATTATTTATCTCATAAGTGTTTTTTCTTTTTTTTTTTTGAATTGTGATGCTTTTAGTGTTTTTATAATTTAAAAAAAAATCTAAGGTGTAAAAACTATTTTTATGTTTAAAAGGTCGCGCCAAACTTACTCTTCTATATGAATTTGTTGAAAGAAAACAAAGGGAAAAAACTAAATTTTTCTTTTCTTTTTTTTTTTTGACAAAATGTAACCGCTAAAACAATTTTTTCTTTTTTTTTTTCCTCTTAGGATAGCTAATATAATAATAACATGGTAAAAATAGGTTTGGTTATTAGACTTTCATGCTTATTTAATCTCTGTACTTCAAATATTTTATAATAAATTAATGAACGTTGAATCTTTAAAAAGATTTTTAAATCTTAGAATTTTCTAAAATATGTCTATTTAGAATTGTATTATATAAAGTTTCTAATAAGTTTTCCACTTTTTAATTTTGTATTTAATATTTTTGTTGACACAATAAATTCAAATCATTTGGAGGGGAGGTAACTTATATAACCTATTAAAACTTTGTAATATAAAAAAATAAGAAAAAAAATTTGTAACCAACCCCTCGATTGAGTTCAGATGTAATTATTATTTGTTTTTCTAAAGTATAAGAAGTGAGGTTGAAATTGAACTAACGGTCTTTTAATCAAATATATATTTAATTACTGTAATTTCTTGACCACGTGGGACGGTAATTAAGGGAGTAGTCATATCGTAGTCTTCGACACACCGGATAAAAGCCCTCCTCTGTATGTCAGTGGGGATTAAACTAAAATTAAACTCACATTTTTTTAACCTCTCTCTCTCTTTCTCTCTCCTCTGCTTTCAAAAAGAGCGTCGGAGGAGGTTGAAAAACGTGCAGTGCAGAGGCCGAAAAATGATAGAAGAACGGCAAGGCGGCGCTCCCCACGGCATTCTGCTGGCAGTCGTCGTCGCCGTCGTGATCGTCGTTCCGTTCGTCTTCGGCGACCAAGGCGAGGCCGTCACCGAAGCCATCTCCGACCTCCTCAGCCCCTTCGGCCTCCTCCTCCTTCCCGTCATCCTCCTCCTCGCCATCCAGTTCCTCTCCTCCGACCGCGGCTCCTTCGTCTCCGCCATCTTCTCCACCGGCGAGCCCGATTCCATCCACCGCGTCACTGGATCGCCCGTCGGCGTCGCTCTCTTCCTCCTCCTCATTCTCTTCCTCCTCTACAATCGCATTTCGATCTTCGGCGGCGACGATGACTCCGGCGACTGAAATCCACAATGTGTAAAATAGATCTGTCTCTTCTGCCGCTTCATCGCTTTTCGTTTTAGCTTCCATTTTTTTTTTTTTTTTGCCTGCGATTTCTTGACCTTTTTTATGTATTATGTAAAGCTTTTTCTTCTTGCGGAAGAACAGGGGAATTTGAGACTTTGAGTAGACTGTAATTTACATGTATGCCCCTGCTGAAGTCCTCCGAGGCAGGGCTCTGTGATTGGTGGGAAAATATGGAAGTTCCGAAATTGCCCTTGTTGTCCTCATGCTTTATTTGGTTTCCGTTTCTGAGTCGTTGTCAATGGGGGCATTCTCGTCATTTCTCACCTCACGAAAAAAGTTACACAATGGGGTTTTTTTTTGTTTGACGATACTGAGCCACCGTCGGCGGCAGCGCTGCGGTGGCCAATAATTCTTCTTCTGCTTTCCAATTACTCTGTTTTTTCTACTTTGTTTAATAATTGCAGGCAGTCAACTGCATGCCTTAATTATTTCTTTTCCCCAAAATGGAGAACTCTGTGAATTAAAAAAGGATAAGTGGATGGGAATCTAGTGAGGTAAGATGAGATCTGGGTCTATTTTAAGTTAGTGAAATTTTTGCTGTTATTTCAAGTTAGTTAGATCAGAAGCTCCGGCTTACTCGCCGATGATGTGTACCGCCGGCGTCTGTCAGACAAGCATGTGACGGTAGAATCTCTCTCTATAGGGAAAATCAGAGGGAGAAACAGTGGGGTTGGGCATGCTGATCTTTCTCTGCCGTCCAATCTCCGTCGTTAAAATGCTTACCGCTAGATTTGTCTGTTTGCGAGACATAATGTACTGCAGAGTGATCCCCATTTTCCACAGAGTGTTACTGTTTTAACAATTGAGATGGAGAAAAATGATTTTTATTAAAAAGTTGCTTAGATCTCATTTTGGTAGGTTCAATTTATACTTTAAAATATAGAACAGTTCAGACTTTATTATTTTATCACTTAATGCATGTTACTTCAGCATCTACCTTAGTCAATTTTATGCTGACTCCAATTGTATCTCCATGTTAGTACTTTGTCTAAATATTTAATAATGGGTTAATAGGAGGATTCAAATGGTTATTTATTAAAGTTTAAAGGTTAAAATAGATATTTTAAAAGTTAATGAGTCTAATAAAACAAACTTAAATGTTGAATGTTGGTTCAATTTGTTTTATGAAATTTGATTGCTAATTGAATAAAATATATATAAGATTTGACTATTTAAGTCATATGTTCTTAACAATTCAAATTCTCGTTTCAATGTTGAAGCAAAATATGTATATATGTATTTTTTTTGTTTTATTGATGTATGTATAAGATCTAGATCTTATTTTGATCAAAGTCTCAATTTTCTCTATAATATTTGATTTTATTTTCTATGTAGATTTAAAATTTTAAAGTTGGAATATATATGATCTAGTCATGCCTCACACTAAAGAGAATGGTTGAGAGTGGTCTGACAAACTTAACAGTCCTCGCAATGATGATGCTGGAGAGAGGGGTGAGGAATAGTGATAATATTTATATAAAAAAGTTATGGTTTTTTCACTTGAATCGTTAACATTAATTTGGTCGTACAATATTCCATGACGATTAGTTCAAGGGTAATTCGCACATGTCTTTGATCAAAAGGTTATGAGTTCGAATCAAATGAGTCTCAACAATGATGATAAACGCTACAATAGAATAAGTCCGCCTTTCAGTAGTTTTTCTCTAATTTGCCTCTCCTACCTTTTCAAAATTAAAATATTTTATATAAGTTAACATCCTCCCTAAAAAAAACTTTTGGCTCCATTCCTAAAAAATATCAGATATCTATTGGTGTTTGGATGAATTATTTATTTATTTGTATTATTAATAATAATAAAATAAAATAAAATCATAGCCCTAGAACAAATTGAAGTTGAGCTTTTTTCCAGGCTTATCTAGCTCATAATAAAAGAACCTAGCCCAATTTAAAATAGCCACAGTATTGGGCCGGGCCTATGCCAAGGCCTAGTAGATGTTTTTGCCTAAAATAGGCTATATTCTATTTACATGATACATAATTAGATATAAATAATAAATATGTATGTCACCTATTGTAATTTTTAAATTATGAGATATGTTTTATAATATTAGATAATGAAATATTATAACTTGGTAATATATATAATTAATAAAATTTTAAAATATAGTTATATAATTTAAATGTAACAAATTTATATTATATTGATACAAATTAAAAATTAAATTAAATTATTTTAACAAAATCAATTATATAACAAATAATAAATATAAATTACCTCAATTGAGCTCTATCAAGATAACTTAAAGTTGAACTAGATAATTAAAATTTCTTGATGATACACATAATTTTAGTTCAAGTTTTTAATAATAATAAAAAAATAGCTTTAGTAAATAAATAATTTATAATAACAAATATTGAATAGCTCAAGTTAATTTTAATTAATTGTTGGATTAATTAGAGTAATTGTAATCAATAATCATCGTATTTTTTACTAGGTCTTATTCAATGATACAATAAAACAACATGTTATTTCAAATACATTATTTTTATAAGTTTGAAAAATACAAGAAAACTTGAAAATTTACCTAGAGATAAAGGTTTGTTTAAACCAAGATGATTGTAACAAAAAAAACAACCGCGAACCCTAGCAGCGGATAATCGAATCCTATAATCAAACAAATAAATTTTGAAAGATGAATGTAATAAATTAATATTTTACGAAATTAAAAAAAAACATTAAAATAAAACTTTCATAGAAATGTTGGAACAATAAAGATAGATATCAATACGATAAGGAAAAAATATATATATCCGAAGGATATAATAGACATTATTTTGAAAATAGGAGTCCTTACAGGAATAGAAAATTATATTCCTTGAGATATACCAGTTCTTGACCAAAACCCTGGCCTATAAATAGCCATTGCCACGCCCATCTCAAACCCTCTCACGCTCCTGGTTGCGGTGCTTTGTCTCTAAAATTTCTTTGCAGGAGCGATCCGGGAGTGGAAATTTCCAATCATGTTGGTTTACACTGACCTCCTTTCTGGTAAATTTTCTAATTCCTTTTTCTTTGTTGTATTTAAAATAATTGTGTTTTCGGGGTTTTTTTGGTTTTGTTCTAGGGATTCGATTATCCCCTTGTAGGGTTTGCGGTTGTTTTTTTGGTTTTGCCTTTTTTCGGATCTCTGATTTATTCGTTAATTCTTTAACGAATAGGTATGGATTATTTGGTTAGCTTTTGGATCTGGAACATATTTTAGATCAATTGGTGTTCTTTTTATTGGTAAAAATCTGATTCATATTGGATTTTGCGAGTATGGAATGATAAAACGAGCGATGGTTTTTGGTTTGGCTTTTCTGGGAGACCGATTTTAGTTATCTCTGACGCTCAGATTTCAATGAATGTTTGTAGTACTATGAATCCTTATGAGCGTAGTTTATCAAGTGGGTTGTTAGAGTGATTTTGTTTTTTTTTTTTTTTTGGTTTAGAGTTATTGTTAGAGTTTCTTGGGGGTTATGAATAATGAAGTATTGAAGATTGATAGTTGTTTTCATGATTGCGTGTGTTTCAAAGTCTGCAAATTGATGCTATTTGTTTTCTGTTTTTGTACTATAGATCCAGATGATTTGATATTATTGTGAAAAATATTTCTAAGTTTGATTTATGTTGTGGACTTCTTTCTCTTAATTGATGTCAAAGTAATGTATGGATCTATCTTGACATGTTAGGTGACGAGCTTCTCTCGGATTCCTTCCCATACAAGGAAATTGAGAATGGAATGATCTGGGAAGTCGAGGGAAAGGTTTGAAATTTTAGTTTACTGTAATATTTCATTTTTAACCTCTGCCAACTATATATTTAACCAGTTAGTAAATTGAAGGGATATTAAGCATCATACTTAAACTGCTTGCTTATGTACAATTTGCAACAGTGGATTGTTCAAGGAGCGATTGATGTGAACATTGGTGCAAATCCATCAGCTGAAGGTGGCGGCGAGGATGAAGGTGTTGATGATCAAGCTTTGAAGGTGGTTGACATTGTTGACACCTTCAGACTTCAGGTAGGCAAACTTAAATCTTCAAGGATTATTTCAATTATTTTAGTGGAAATTGATTTTATATGCATATATATATTTTTCAATCTTGGTTTTCAGGAGCAACCTCCATTTGAGAAGAAGCAGTTCATCACATACATGAAGAGGTATATCAAATTGCTGTCTGGCAAGCTGGAAGGGGAGAAACTGGATGCATTTAAGAAGAACATTGAGGGTGCAACTAAGTTTCTGCTTTCAAAGATCAAGGACTTGCAATTGTAAGTACTTCTCTCATTGTATTTTTCTCTTTTTCTGTTAAACCGAAGATTTTACTTTTGTTGCACCCTTGGTTTAAGCTCTATGTTATTGGCACTACATCTTTAGTCAAGATTGTTTGCTCGTTTGGCTCGATAAACCAATTGGTTTTATCTTTTGAAAACTAGGAACTGAACTGGGGAACTCACATATGAAACCAGATCTAACCAATTGATCAGTTTGGTTTAAGTATGGTTCTTTGTCCATTTGGAACTTTTAGAAATTGTTCTCGAACACAAGTACAAAACTAACACAGCAGAGTTAATAAAACTAATCCACATGCATGTTCATTCTTAATTTGTTTTGTAGAAGTTCTTAACTTTCATACCGCTCTTCTTGTTTGGACTATCTATATCATTGGAACAATTTCTAATATAATACTTTTGTGCCCTTTTGCAGCTTCGTCGGAGAGAGTATGCATGATGATGGCACCATCGTGTTCGCATACTACAAGGATGGATGCGCTGACCCAACATTTTTATACCTTGCCCCAGGTTTGAAGGAAGTCAAGTGTTGAAAGAACAGAAGTTTGAAGCAGAATGCTTCATGTAGCATTATGAGTTTCTACTATTTTTGCCTTTTTTTTTCTCATGACATTTGAATTTGGATGGTTTGGGCTGTTTTTGTTTTGGTTAATTTGGGTTTCCTTGTTTTGACATTATTTACTGGGAAGCTTATGTTCTGATGAATGCAAAAGTTACTATATTTATTTGCTTATTGCTTAATGAGTCTCTAATTTCTATCATTTAATCTGCTATTCAAGTGGAAAATAGCTCTCTAGTGTGATGAAGAATTGCTTCCCCATAACCATCATGAGAGGTTCATTGGTCCAAAAGGGATTAGAGTAACTAAGAGGGAATGAGTTTAAATCCTATGATGGCAACCTACCTTGGGAATTAGTAATTCCTCGACACCAAATGTTATAGGGTCAGGTGGTATGCGTAATTTCTTTGATTCTATTCTATAATCCGTAATTTTAAATGTTAAATTTAGTTTTATTGTTAATATGGGCTTTAAATTTTAAGAATTGTATTACAATTTAAGTTATTTGTCTTGTTTTAGGTTAAATTGACATTTTAGGCTGTGGTATAAATTTTATTACATCTCTACTGTTTAGTTGAATCTTTTTAAACATCAATTTAGAGGCGCGATGTTAGGGTTTTAGGTATTAGGGTTTATGGATAACATATGATTTTGGTTTAAGGAAATGTTTTTAAATACAGAGGGAATTTATTAAATAGAAGTCAAAATCCCTCCTGCTTATAAAAAGTTTAATACTCAATCATTTCTGTTTCTTTTCTGCACAAATAGTTGGTTCTCAATATAATAATGGATAGAAAAATAAAGCAACAATATTCTGTGTGCCGTTTTGGATTCGAATTCACGATCTTTTGTTCAGAAATAAGTGTTTGAATATATTAGACATTTCAAAATGCTACAGAATTTGATATTAGATTTGTAATTACTTTTTTTCTTTAAACTGAAATTCTTCCACAAATATCAGATTATTTTAGACTGATTTGCTAGGTTATAAGTTTAGATATGCAACTGGAATACTTTGCCATGCCACCAGCTCTGATTTTTTACTGAATTGAAATCCCACAAAATCTAGCAACTTAAAAACTCATTTTCTTACAAATAAGTTTTGAAATACCACTTTGATTAAAGTTATAACAAACAAAATATAATTTATCTCAAATCTATTATGATTTGGAAACCATGGGAAAACACAATAGGAACTGTAGAAACATTCATTTGAACAATAACAAAATTGACAATTGTAGAGCAAATTGTCAGCAAAAGCTTCAGTTAGTATTAAAATTAGAAACAGAATACAACACTCACTGGATGTCTCGTAGAAAAAGAATTTGTTACGATGATTACACCTTCGACTAAGGTAGAACATAAAAAATTATAATTTGCAGATTACAGAAGCTAAACTAACACGTGAAGTCCTGATCAATTGATTAAGTGATTAAGGCACCTATCTACGACTAAAAGGTCATAAATTCGAATCTCACCCCACATGTTGTATTAAAAACAAGAAAACAAAACAAGTGAAACCCTGCTCCACGTTCAGAACCAGAAACCTTACTCTCTGCAACAATGGATTGGGTTCAGTTCGTTCATGGGCTTGGGTGGCCTCTTCACAATCATGACAGAGCAATGGGCATGGTTAGCACAGTAGTTACTTACACTTCCCAGAGCCATCCTGTTTAACAAAAACAAATTTATTAGTATTTCACTGCTAAATCCAAAAGTTTAAGCAATATTAGATTACGGTGAATTTAATCTTTTACTCATATTCTTAGCACTTTCTCTCACTTGTAACTTCTTAGAAATTAGCACAAAGCCGAACAAGTCGTTACTAGTATTAATTGGGTAGGAAATGACATTACAGAGACTGAAACACAAGATCTCTGTATCATATTAAATTGCCACTAGAGCTAATAGCTTAATATTTTATTAATTTATGATTCGCTAGGGAATGCTAGTTTGAGTTAGGGTTTTGTTGGAGTATCACAATTCAATCAGAAGGTGGAAATTCAAAACTATTACTACTGATGCATTCAACAGTTGAGTTGTGTTTTATGGAAAGCATAAAGGCAAAACTACGAACTACACAATAAAATCAGTCAGTTTCTTTTATTGTAAGGGAGTCTTTACCTTTTCACTACTCCATAGTTGTGACTTCCAACAACCAAAATGGATGCATGGAATTTTTCTACAGCATCGCACATGACATTTCTGGCATCGCCCTCCACAATTTCGACCTGTACGTTTTCAATCTGCATGGCAGAAGATTGTCTCAATAAGCCTGCTGAATGGTTATGTAAAATTTTTGGAAGAACAGATGGTGGCTCCAGTTTCAACTCAGTCATGTCCTAAAACAGTACAATTGGCAGTAGTTCAAGTTATTCTATGGATTCTGGGCAGTTCTTACTCCTATACATCCCCATGGTTTATATATAGATATAAAAGAAAAAAAAAAAAGACAAACAAATTGGTCATGTTTTCAATAGACGGGCAAGGAGATTTGCATAACTGTGTATGAACTCAGATGGTGAATAGCAATCACCCCGACTTTCTCGGGTGCCGCAAATTACATTTGTGAGAGCTTATTTGTGCAAATGTGGAAGAGTAAGAGTTAGAAATATTATCCAAACTATTAATTTGACCTAATTTTGAGGCTTAGTAAAATTACGATAAAAAGAAATGAGTTTCATTATTCAAGTATAAATAAGATTTTATAAACAAGTAGTTCAATCGTTAATCAGAATGGAAGCCAATTAAGAGCAATGCAATTCAGGTCCTATTTGGAGAAATAGCTTTTAAGCAATCAAAATTCTAAATGAAAGTGATCAGAGAAATAAGAGCTGGAGAAACGTTTAGAAAAAACCAGATAAATCACAGATGGACTTTACCTTGTGCTCGATGCATATATCCTTCGCTTTTTGGACAGTCCTGTTAGCTACTTTATTGAGATCTGCATCTAGTAAGGACAAGGCGTTCGCGGCTCCTGTATTTCAAAACATTTGTTAGGAAGAAACCACACTGACACTGCCCACAAATTTGATATTCATTGGGGAAAATGTTACAAATCGCAACTTGATTATAAGAAACGGCTTCAAAATGTATACAGATTTCTTGATTCGCTTCAATTATACGTAGCGAGTAGATCGTAGCTTCGAAATATATATATGCTCTTTCATCACAATTCGATATCCAAAAACAAGCAGTACAGAAAGTAAATTCAATTTCCCCTGTGGTAGATACCTTTCTTTAAGAATCAACCTGGTTTCAAATTAATCTTCGCATTCGGAGGAACCAAACGGAACAATCGAATTGGCAAAACAAATCCAAAACCAGAGTTCGGGAGTATCTATACCTGGGCCGGTAACTGCAATAACGCTGGAGGGAGGCGGTTTAGCGTGGACGATAACAAGCTTGTAAGGAGAATTGGAGATAGGAGCAACGAAATGTTGGAGCATCCACTGCAAGGCGTAGAAGCTGTGATCGCTCTCATCCACGCCAATCACAATCACCTGCTCCGCCATTGTCGAACAAAAACCGAAACGCGAGAAAACTGCCGTCCGGCACCGCTGCAATGGCGAGGTTCTTATAAACGCAATCCGAGAAAGAAGATGGAGTTGGAGGAAGAGCGATTGTGGAGGAGAAATCGGTTGTAGAGCGTAAGAGTTTGTGCTGCAATGACGGCGGTATCGTTTCGCAACTGTCAAGAGAGGTTTCTGCTCCCGGCGGAATCGGAATGTTGATCGGAGTCTCGGTGGATCACCGGGGCTGCTTCAAGCTCGTTTGCAACAACAAAAAAGAAGAAAAATGAAAAAAAGAGTTTGAACTTTTATTTCTTTAAAAGAATGTTATTTATTTATTATTATTATTATTATTATTTGTTTTATAAACCGTTTGGAAAGTATTGGTGAAAATGGTAATAATTAGTCATTTATTTGGGTTTGAGTTCGTACTAAAAAAATAAAAAAAAAAAAAGATTTGAGTTATTCAATTAATTTATTCGATTTATTACATTTGCTTATTTAGTTTTATTAATGTTTTAATTTTTTTTTATTTTATTTTACTTGAAAAAAAATGTAAGGTTAACTTAAAAGAAACACAATTTTCATTAAAAATATAATTAATGAAACAACATTAGCCTAAAATAAGACGAGAGAATAAATCGACTTTTGAATGGTAATATATATTTTATCTCTGGAGCTATGTTCTGATTGAAGGATTTTTTTTTATTTTTTATTTTTTAAAGAAACTTAACCTAAGATAAAAGTTTGAAAATCTCCTCGTGACCATTAATTACTTCATAAATTATATTTGATTATTCAAAATTACTAAAAGTATCTATACTTTTATTTGAGATTTCACACTAGAAATTTTCGAATAAATTTGGTTCGTGGGGTTGAACTTGATTTTGTATTAAATTTATGTAGCAAATACAATTTCTGATGTTTATTCTAATTCTATAATTTTTACACTTAAGTAGAGTCTTCAAATTTTAACTTTAATTTATGTAGCAAGTACGATCTCTGAAGTTTATTCTAATTCTATAATTCTTACGTTCAAGTAGAGTTTTCAAATTTTAACTTCTATAATTCTTACACTCAAGTAGAGTCTTCAAATTTTAACTTCGTCTCTTTGAATCAGCATTATGGCTTATGAACTTTTGCTTATAGTCTTGAAATGAACAATAATTTTGAACCTAACCTTTGAAATTGAGTCATGTTTGGGTCGAAGGCACAATTAGTGGATTCAAACTTTTATTCGAATCATCCTCTATAATGACTCGTAGACTAAAATTATCATTCGAACAGTTTGATAAAGCAAACTTGTGTGATCAAACGGCCATAAAGAATTTCATAGGCATCTCATCTCTACAGTCTCATATAACTCTACCAAATGTAAGCTAAAGATCAATCTACTATCTCTTCCACTCGATACCGTTGGATTACTAACGTCAACCTTCATTATTTCTTGATTGTTTAGATTTTATTTTTCTCGAGCCAAAATATAAGTCTCATTTGATAACAATTTCGTTTTTAATTTTAAAAATCATGTTTCACTATCTATTATAGATTTCAATTCAAAATACTAAAATTCTAATAATTTTCTAAGAGTTAAATATTGTTGGGTAAAGTAGTTATGCCATAAAGTACGCATAAACCGACCCAAATACTCGTTGTATTAAAAAAAAAAATTTTGAAAGTTCATTATAATTCATCATATTAAAGGAAATTCCTATATCTCCTTAAATCCTCTCTCTTAACCCCTTTGTGAAGGGTTAAGGTGAAAACAAACTTTACTATGTAAAAATTGGAAACTATTACTGCAATAATCATCATCAAAGTTTAATGTAAAAATAAATTACTTTATAAATATGGGACCCAAACTACGATATGATGATTTGAAAAGAAGAAATAGAAACCAGGATACAGTTTTACAAAGCTAAAAGAATTATCAATAGATTCAATACTATATAGTATATATCTTCGATTACAATCTTTGTCCTGAACAGGCTACAGTACTAGTAAATTTTCCCAACCTAAGTTTTAAAAATGTGACATTTAACTCTTGGAATTTAAAAGAATGATTCATAATGGTCTCTGAAAGTACTGTTTCTGTCAGTGCCACTAATGAAGAAATGGCTGAATAAAGTAAATGATGATATATTGGCTTTAAATAATATACAAGTTTTATATATTTACTTATGTGGCCTTTTTTTCCTTCCTTGTTCTGTCCCCCTAAAAACTCTCCCTATCTCAGAAAAGCCAACCGCACAATCTTCAACTAATCTGATCCTACGACATTTTGTATATACAAGTTTTAAGGTAAGTGACTACCATGACATTTGAACTCGTCCTCCCTAAGTCCTGTTATTTTTTACTTGTCCCCCTACGCAACTACTAGACAACCCAAACCTAGATGGTTTACTCACTTTTTCATTAGTGTCACTCGAAAAAAAGAAACTAATACCAGAGACCAATTTGAACCATTGATCAAACTCCAGATGTTGAACTGTCTAATTTTGAAACTTAAAAGACCAAAGCAAAGCATTTTCATTTCACACACTTTTAGACCACATATGCATTTTGCTTTCCAAAGATGTATTATTGACAGGCTCGCGCTCAACTTTAGGGGCAACTCTCGAAAGAAGAAAAAACTACTGTGGGGGCACCATAGTAATACTAAATACAAGATACATACCACTTCTCAAACTAGCTGCACAACGGCAGCCACCCTCAAGGCTCCGTGTTGAAGAAAATCCGCAAGCTCATCGAATAGGAGGGCCGTTCGCCAACCCCATCCCTTGGGAACTTTCGGTAGAAGAGTACCTGTCTGTTTGAAGCTTCCAAATACCATCACCTCCCTCTTTGATGGACATATTAACTGAATAATTGAGGCAAACAATGAGAATGTGTAAAACCAGATATTCCAGCATAAAGTTGGGCAAAATTAGAACTGTCAGATAGAACTAGAACTACATCTTTTAGTAGGTCTTTTATCGCCTGTAGTACCTGATATCGTGCGGTAACTTTTTCGCGAGAATCCACAAACATATGTACCTGAAAAGTGGAAATTTCAGATAATTTCATCTATGAAACAAGATCAACTCCCCAATGGTAATTCAGAAATCAAACCATCGTCTAACTATATAGTATATGTTATAGATGTTTAAACAATTGAAGATCTTTAAAACTCAAGTTGCACCATTTCCAGCTTAGATAACTGACATTGAGGCTGACCTTTCTGAGAGAATCAGATATTTCTGCCTTCCGCCTGTGAAGAAATAATCCTGAAATAATACAGGAAGAAGTTAAGCCAATGGGAGCATTAAATACATTTGCAGGTGGATGATGGCAGATCATCTTATAGCAAATAGTTACCTAGAGTTCGTCGTCCTTGTGGGTCTTCATCGTTAAAAGCCTGAGCACTGACCTATAAAGAAAATAAATAAAATCTATAAAATGTTAAGAAAGAAATGTAATCCAGAATCAAATATTTCAGTTATACTAAGTAGTGTAACTGCTTGTATTGACACCTTCCATAGAGAACCAGCATAGAAAAACTCAGGTGAGTGCTTGACTTGACCATCATTAAGCCTATGCACGTCCTCAAATTGCACGCTGGAAAACCGAAGATTAATTATAAATTTCAACTATCAACCAAAAATAGGATGCAGTAGAGAGAAACTAATTATATACTTGTGAGCAAAAGAAACAGAGTTTCAAAATATGATAAGAAATTCACCACGATGTTTGCCTCCACTTCTGAGTGGGTCACAATGTTAATATCCAGAGGAATTTCATAAAAAAAACTTGCTATGCCTATGAGAGGAGGAAACCAGGGATAATAAAACAGCAACCTCAGAGCCTAAGAAAATGCATGGGCTTTCCTCTCCAAGAATCTATAGAACGAGGTGAACATTTAATGCTCAAGAAATTCTTTACAAGCATATAATAATCAATTAGTCATAAATCTAAAACAATCTTAAGGAATAGATTAAGGCATCTGAAGGAATTGGGAAAACTTAAACACAGAACCAGGGGCAACGAATGGCGCCCAAGTACGTAACCACTAACGCAAACACAAGTTAAGGCCAGGATGGAAAACCACTAAGACGAAAAGCTAATTTCTTGAGCAACAAGTTCAGTAAGTTGCAATGCTGATAATTTTGAGTATCAGACTGAAACGAAATCCTTTATTTTATAGAGCAAGAAAGGCTGATAACCTACCCAAAGCGAAAAGGGGGGAAGTGACTTAAAGGTGTTTTCATATCCAATGCAATTGAACTGTTTTCATTCTCCCACTCAATTCCAAGGGCATGATCTGATGCTTGAAGCATCTGAACAGGAATACCAGTGGCACTTGGACCTGCCATGGAGGTTCCAGACATTCTGCTCTGCAGTTCCATCTCATATCCTCTCTCTGTTGGTTCTCCCTGCCCATTCATACTGCCGCTGCCTCCTTGGCTCAAACCAACCAATGCCGTCAACCCATCTCCAGACAAGTCTCCACTGTGATCAGCTCTAGCTTCTGAATCATCATTAGCAAGGGATTGATGACAATTTCTGTTGCCCATGCCAATAGACACACGGGAGTAGACAAAACGTGTTGGAGGCCAGGCACTCGCCGGCACAAAAGTGGCTCCACGTCCAATTCCAGCAAGCCCTTCAATTGGTCCTCTAACATGCACTCGGACAGGTCTGAAAGGGCCATTTCCTTCACCTTGAGAAGATTCTGCAACATATATGTTTCCCACATTGCCAGGAGAACTGTTCTGATCATGCTCATTGATATAATATCCTGAGGCATTGACTCCCCGTGCAAATGCAAATGGCTGCCGGCATGCACATGCTAAACTTGTAAGGCAGCAATTTTTGCATGTGTCAGCAACAATCTCTTGTACCCTTTGCCTTAAAAGCATCTGCAAAATAATTATATAATGAAAAGAAGCTAAACTCATATCCTGACAGAATCACAGACAACATGCTTCAAAAATCTTCTAATTAAACTAAGATGTTTAAAGATATAACCGAACTTGTTGAGCTGAGCTGAAAGATCAATTCAAGCAAGGATACTCAGTTCCTCACCGGGCACACATTTCGAGACTCACTACATATGAAGTTTCAGTTAACTAACTAAAGGACTTGGAAGATATAAATGGCAGGACTTCAAAATCTGGAAAATTTTAAACCTAATCACTTGCTGTCACCACAACTTTTTGCAACGGGGAAGTGATTCAGGAGGTTAAAACTCCACTTCTCCTCGAAGAAATTTTTGCAGAATAATATACATAAAAGAAAAGGTATGTCATCATCAAACCTGCAGCCAAAGACCATCATTTATAGCCTTGCAAGGGAAACCCAACTCCTCGAGTTGTTTTCTCATATTAAGAAGTGCTTCAAAATTCATGTTGCAGTACAAAAGTGAACCCCCTTCAAATAAACTATCAAAAACATCATAATCCTCTCCTCTTGCACCCAAGTTGCCTTTAGCATAACTTTTAAGTTGCCTTCTACCTACAACCCTGCCACCCCATGAAACAGCCGGCATGCCACATCTTCCCCAATCATTTGTAGGGAGTCCATTGGTAGAAGAGTTCACAGAAGAACAATGTCTTGTTTGGTCCCTGGCAAGCCAAGTATTGTTATCCAATTGATAGCAGCCTTCTTCTGATGGCCCTTCCATAGCAACGCCACTTGCACCAAGTCCACTAACTCCAACCGTAATTGGTAAGTTGATATAGGAACATGAGCTTAGAATTCTATTCGTATCAGAGAATGAATTATTTAAAGATGACGACCCTTCCACATTGCACAAACATGGTGGTTCTAAATTTGACTCAGAGTATGTAGCTTGTTGCATCTTCTGTTTAGAATTGGAGGCTCTTGTTTGGAAGTCAACCACACAATCTGAAAGCTCCACTAGAAGATTATGAGCAGTTTCATGGACGTCTAGCCCATCCTTCAAACTTAAATGTCCAAGCTCAGATTCCAATCTTTCATTAGAGGTATCTTTCGAACAATTTTCTTGTGTCTTAGAATTCTCAGGTTCAGTCTCAGAGCTGGAACAAACTGGCTCAGAAGCTTCCTCCTTGCAATGGGCGCCTTTAGTGAGGAATGTATACAATGCAAGTTCAAACCTTTTCATATGACCCAAAAAGAATCAGAAAAGAAAATATGGAGTTAGGTAGGAGCTCAGTATTGAAGTCTAAGCTATTAAATCCCTCACCGTTTCTCTTCGCTAGGCACCCATAATTCATCAGAGGTCAGCAAGGCATACAAGGTCTGAGATGAAAGCTTTGGAAGCACCTATTCACAATAAACATAACAAAAAATGTAAATGATGTGTCTCGTTCTAATACCAACACCTAAGATATTTAAACAATCCAAATGACGGTATTACTTATTGCTGTGCAATAGAGAGACAATGGTTCAATGAATCTAAAAAACCACAATATTATAAATGCAACTCTTTTCCAAAAGAATATGTGCCAGCTTTGTACTACCTACATTCAAAAGTTATAAAACACAGCAAAATCTACTAGAGCTATAAACAATGCACCTACTATAATCATCATACATTTCTTGTGAATATAAAAGAGAAACTATATCAAATTACCAGTAAGAGGACTTGACACATAGGACACCTTTTTTTATGAGAACGATAAAAAGTGTCACGAATTCAATGCATTCAATGTCGACATGATATGCTTCAACTACGAACCTTGCACTTGGTTAAGCCTAATGTCAAAGGATAGAGACATAAAATTATGATAGTATAACTCAAAATACCTCTTTCAATTCCACGGCACCACTTTGACAAAGGTAACCCCAGCAAGCATTTCTTACACGTTCGCCATGTATTCCATAATCTTGGCTCTCCGCAAATACCTAACCAAAGTAAAATACGTGTACAAAACATGTGAAATTTGGAGTAACAAAAGGAATCAGACAAAGCACCTTTACATGCTTAGTACCTGGTAAGCCAAGAAATTTGTAGTCCACAGTTCAGCTATAATAAAATCAGTGCATATCGAACACAAATCCTGAACAGAAAAAAAAAAAAAAAATATATATATATATATATATATATATATAAAATAAAATCCACATTGTCATTACAGAAAGAAAAATACGACAAAATGATGTAGGTGACAATGACATTATGATACCTGAAGGTCAAGAAAAGAAGCAGCAGCGAGGACACGAAACGCATTATTATCATTCAACTTAGGGTGATGTCCATACAGATACGCCAAAGCCATTGCAATTGCTTCCCCATTGACATTTTTATCATCAACATGCAAAGTTAGAACAGGAGCACTGGCTTCTTTCCACGGCCCATGGAGCATATTCCTGCAAATCATATTGTAGGCTACTGATGTTGCAGAAGCAAACTAATGTATGATCAACATAGATTGGAAAGCTGTACTTATGAATCTCTTTTGGAAAGGAGATTTCACATCCCTTTGTCCTTAGGATGTCCTCTCACAGTTCAATATATTCTTTTGTTTTTTACCAAATATATATATGTTGCAGAAGCGAACCCATAACATCATATTAACTGAGTAATCAAGTAATCATTAATTGTAATCATGGACCCCTCTAATCAGCTTAGCATTAGAAAGGAGTTGAGATATAACAAAAAAAAAAAACGAGCTAACCAGTAAATAATCAGAAAATTAAGCAATGACACCAAATTAAGGAAAGTAATATAATAAACGAATGAAGAAAAGCCAACTTTCACATCAGGTAAAATCCCATTTCTCACAGCAAACTCCGCCACGATCAAATTAATCAAAACATTAACTTCATCACAAAACCAACCGAATCAATGGAATAGGTCAATCCCAAAAGTATTACAGAAGCACCATCTTCCGAAAGTCACAACCAAGTGCGAACGAAATAAAAAAATTAGCGAAAACTCACAAACAAACAACTTCATATTTTCTCAATTCAAAACAACCCAGACCTGAAGTAAGAGCTGCGCGAGAGAATTAGGCGATGGAGGTGGTACGTGGAACCCATGGCGTGGACGACGATGTCAGAGAATGCGCCGGAATTGAACCCCTCAATCTGGATGTGGTCGCAGAGGGAGGTGAGGTTGCAGTCCAAGGCGCGAAGCTCGGTGGTGCTCCGGTCATTGTCGGCATGCTGGGACGGCGGAATGGTCATCTTCATCGCCGAAGTGTAAGAATGTGAAACAGAATACTGGGTTTCCATACGCATGAATCTCCGAGAAGAAGAAGAAGTTTAGGGAATGTTGCTGATCATAGACATGATTCACAGCAAAGGACGAATGTAAGGGGGCCGAATCCTGATACGCTTGCCCCAGATTTGTATTTCTTTTTTGCAAAAATGAAAATAACCCTTTCAAATTATAATAAAGTAATAATAATAATACATTTATTAGCTATTTATGACTATTTGACCGCCGTGCGAGAGAAACGGGACATTTGAAAAATGCTTTCAAAAATAAAATAAAATAAAATAAAAGTTAAGAATATACCAAACTCATCTTTTGTGTTCTACCATATATATATTATATACCAAATTTACAATTTTTATAATATAAGATTGCAAACTACTCATTTCAAATTTAAGGAGTACGAATTTGCACTATCACCCACTCGTTTAAATTAGAAAAACATAATAACATTCTCTCCAAATTTGTTATACTAAATATATATATATATATATATATATATATATAACAGAAGTCATTTTATAAAATAAAATAAAAGAAAAAACTAATAATTGAGATTATTGGTACGTCAACATTTTGCATATATCTTTTATTTGGATGCTTCCTATATTTATGTTTTTTTTAAGTAAAAAATTTGACTTTTAGCTAGCTTCACTATATTGCACTTCGAATGCAATTTATGATATTTTTCTAAAATTTTAAAGATAATGTTATATATATAAATATATATCTTCTTTTCATTTTTTTTCCTCTTTTCTATTTATAAATATTCAAGTTATCGTTCAAAATGTACCATTTCAACATTTAAGTAATCATATCAACACCAAGAATTCAACTACAACCATAATCAAATTTTAGAGATGTAATTGAATAATTTTTAAGATTTAGATGGTAATTAAACCTGGTTACTAATTTTCAAGCATCTAATTTCATTTAGCATAGTTGTTTTTTCTAAATGACTAAAAACTCAAAATTTGTCTCACACTCTATATCAATTTATATAAGGAGAAGACTTATGTATATTTTTTAGTTCAACAATATATGAAGGTGAAAATTCAAAATCTCGAATGTTAAACTAATTGAACTATTAGATTACCAAATTTTTAAGTTTACTCGAACTCACCAACTTTTAATTTAAAATATATATTTCAAGTACGGGAATAGTTTAAAAGTTGCTTACCTGAACAAACCACTCATTTAATCAGGCAAACAAATTCGTTTTGCTCCTTTAAAGATGAAAAATATCTACAAGTAATTAAAAACTTGGAAATCTCAAGATTCGGATTAGGGCCCTTTCTCCTTCTCATCCCCAAATTATCCATGAATAAATAAATAAAACCTCACTTTTCTCAACTTCAATAAACCGAGAAGTTAAAACGGTGCGTTTAGGAAGTGACCTGCCCGCCGCGACATGGAAGGAGATTTCCGCTCTCCCTCCACAACTTCGTTTCTCTTCCATGGTTGAGCCTCTCGTATTGGAGCTGATTTGGTTACTGTAAATCAATCCGTCAATGCCACACTCTCTTCTACCGCTTCTCTGACTATTCAAACTTGAGCGCTGTATTTGCCGCTTGTTCAGTATCCCATTCGGCGTCTGAAGTTTCGGAACATGTCAAAAACAACTCTATTAGGCTCTTAATGTTACCCCATCGATGTTTTTTCTAATGGGTATGTCGAATTTTGTACCTTCTTTCCATATTCCGTTCTGGGTTCACGTGTTATGGAAGTATATTGTATGAATAAAGGACTGGAATCGAGTGCTTAATGAGGTTCTAAATTATTTTAATGAAATCGTCTTTTCTGTGCCCTGTAATATTTAATTTTATTTTATTGTCATCAATACCTGAGTCATTCTATATTCCTATGTTCGATGCGATCACAATTTGGAGTTGCTTCGGATTAAATGGTCATCGTATACTTGTTTCATCCGTGTTTGTAATATTCATCCATTATCTTGTAAGGGGTTTCTTACCCTGTTGTGTAATCTCAGGTGGATAGCTGACATAGAGACAGCTCTTGACATGCATACATGAAGATGCTTCTAAGGAACAGAGGTAAATTAGTATCTTTAGATTTTGTTTGAATACAATTTCAAAGAACTAATTGAGAACTTTCGCAGTAAAAAACTATTTGAGAACCATACTCTGTTCCCGCACCCAATCATGTACTTACAAGTTACATCTAGCAGTATCGGATAGGTTTTGGCCAAAGAGGTTTTTGTTCACTGCTTCTGAAAGTTCGGGAATCATGTTGACCTCTGTCTTAGAAGTGCTTTTATAACTAGAGCAGGGATAACCATTAACCGGTGTCTTATTACTTGTGACTTGTGAGATAACCATTTCAGTAGTTGACTGTTGATTGACTGATCGGAAACTTGTGCTCCTTGCCTACAAGATTTGTTTTGTCAAACCTTTGGGCTCACGTGATGAGTTGTAAAGCTTTAACGATATTTCCTTTGGTCGTTGCGAGTTCAAAAGGAAGCTTTAGGTTCTCTGGATTTAGGTTCTTGATGCCAAATGAGTGAACGTCGGCTGTTGATCGATAACTTATGCTCTTTGGCTGAAAGAATCATGAGACAGATCTCCTTATGGTGGTTGCTGGTTGAAAGGAAAGCATTTGCCTTTTTGGATTGCCAGGTTCATGGCCATGTTTGGAATATTTGGTTAGAATGAAATAGGTTCATTTTTGAAAGACAATATTGTGATGTTTTCTGCAGTTGGAATAAAATATTGTTCTTTACCTTCCTCAAAGAATGAGTAACACAGTGACCATACTGATCAAGAACTTGGGAAAGAATATAACGCATTGTAGTGGTCAAAGAGCAGCATTAAACCATCATTTTGTTTAACTTCCATGGATTAGCCTATAGTCAAAGGGAGAAACTGTAAGTCTCAAGGTCATAGGTTCGTGTATTAGTGATTACCTACATGAGATTCTAATTCTTTTTCGAAGAAGAAACACTTGCTTGTTTTTATCCCTAGCAATTGGAGAACCATCATGAGATGGCTCAAGAGGTCAATGATGGCCAATGTAAATAGCAAATAACTTAGATGGAATGAGTTCGAATCATAGTGGCCTACCTAGGATTTAATATCCTACAAGTTTATGCAAAAAAAAATTTTTGTCTAAAAAATTTAGGTTTGATCTTGGTAACTTAGTAATTAATTACTATTAATATTAGCTTTTTTTCTTTTCGGATGGGAGGAAAAGAAAAGAAGGGGGAGGATAGAACCACAATACTATCACAGTCAACTATACTTAATCATTTATCCTATTAAATGAAAAACATTAACTCTATTAAATGAAAAACATTAACTCATTATCCTGATCCTGGGCGGATAGTGGGAATCGAACCCGCGTCTTCTCCTTGGCAAGGAGAAATTTTACCATTCAACTATATCCATCCTCGGGCATCAAGGATTCATCTCAAACAAATGGAAATGGAAGCCCTGTTTTGGATAGCGGTAATATGGTGTCTCCGGCAAAGAATGAGTACAAGAGACAGCTAGTAGATGGCGTGTGCCAAATTTTGGAGACTGGTCCTTGGGGATCTTCTCTTGAGAATGCTCTAGCAAAGCTTGACATAAAACCAAATCCAGAATTGGTAATTGGAGTCTTAAGGAGGCTGAAGGACGTAAATGTTGCAGTAAATTACTTTCGATGGACGGAGAGAGTAACAGATCAAGCACATTGCCCCGAAGCATATAATTCACTTCTTATGGTTATGGCTAGAAGTAGAAAGTTTAATTGCTTGGAACAAATAGTGGAAGAAATGAGTGTTGCAGGTTTTGGCCCATCAAATAACACTTGTATTGAGATAGTCCTAACCCTTGTCAAGTCACAGAAGCTCAGAGAAGCTTTTACATTTATACAAACTATGAGAAAGTTCAAATTCCGGGATGCTATGAAAGATGCCGGGTTGTTCCCTAATGTTATGACAGTAAACATAATGGTTGACAGGCTGTGTAAAGCTCAAAGACTCGATGATGCTTATAAAATTTTTGAGGATTGGATCATAAAACTTGAACACCTGATGCCGTAACATATTGTTCTCTTATAGATGGGTTGGGGAAGCGTGGTAGAGTAGATGAAGCCTACCAGCTTTATGAAAAGATGTTGGATTCTGACCAGATCCCAAATGCTGTTTTGTATACATCTCTCATAAGGAACTTCTTCAAGTGTGGAAGGAAGGAGGATGGCCACAAGATATATAACGAAATGATACATCTCCGTTGTTCGCCCGATCTTATGCTTCTTAATACCTATATGGATTGTGTTTTTAAAGCCGGAGAAACTGAGAAGGGCAGGGCTTTGTTTCAGGAGATCAAGGCCCAAGGATTTATTCCTGATGCGAGGAGCTATTTGATCCTAATTCATGGCCTGGTGAAAGCGGGTTTTGCGCATGAATCTTATGAGTTGTTCTACACAATGAAGGAGCAAGGTTGTGTCCTGGATACTCGTGCATATAACACTGTTATCGATGGATTCTGCAAGTCTGGCAAGGTAAATAAAGCTTACCAACTGCTAGAGGAGATGAAGACAAAGTGTCATGAACCCACTGTTGTTACTTACGGTTCTGTTATTGATGGGCTAGCAAAGATCGACGGACTTGATGAAGCATATATGCTCTTTGAAGAAGCAAAGTCGAAAGGAGTAGAATTAAATGTTGTTATATATAGCAGTCTTATTGATGGATTCAGGAAGGTCAGTAGAATCAATGAGGCGTATCTGATCATGGAAGAGTTGATGCAGAAAGGTTTGAACAACTCATAAGATTATATATACATGGAATTGCTTGCTTGATGCGTTGGGGTGAAAGCTGAGGAAATTAGTGAAGCCCTCCGTTTGCTTTCAGTCGATGAAGGACTTGAAATATACTCCAAATTATATAACTTATAGCATTCTAATTCACGGTCTTTGTAAGATTAGGAAGTTCAACAAGGCATTCGTGTTCTGGCAAGAGATGCAGAAGCATGGCTTAAAGCCAAACGTATTCACCTACACCACCATGATCTCAGGACTTGCGAAGGCTGGAAACATCATGGAGACGAACACGAGAAGTTTAAGGCAAAGGCTGGGGTGCCTGATTCTGCTACTTACAATGCCATAATAGAAGGGTTGAGTAATGCAAACAGGGCAATGGATGCTTATAGACTTTTCGAGGAAACTCGATCAAAAGGTTGTAGTATCCACACAAAAACTTGTGTTGTCCTATTAGATTCGCTGCACAAGGCTGAATGCCTCGAGCAAGCTGGGATCGTCAGTTCTGTATTAAGAGAAACTGCAAAGGCTCAGCATGCTGCAAGATCCTGGTTATAGTACATATTTATGAGCAACTAGGGGGAGTTTTTTCTAATCTAAAGCAGTGATGCGCCCATGATTTTACCTCATGCTACTGATGAGACTGACATATGAGATGGATCGCGTCGAGTAATGTTGTTGAAGTTTTATACAGAGTGAAGTCATGCAGATACAGGTAACATAACTTCCTTACTGAGGAGAACGAAAACCGCCAACTCTTCGAAGCTGAAAATCTATAACAATTTCAGCCCTTACCTTTTGCAGGTTGTTTCCGAAATTGCTTCGAATTTGTCCAGTCATGCATACTTGTGACCCTTTTTAAGCCTGTCCAAATTGCCCAAGACAGACAGATTTCTATACGAAACCAAGGTGGAGCAGCAGCAAGATCGATACTTCGTTTTGATTATGCGATGCATGTTCTTACGTAATCCCTTGGTTTATGTCAAGTTGCAAGTCTTCGTTCATGGCTTTCATGGTGTGCCATGATGACATATCTCTCAGTCGTGTGTGGTTTCACTTCAGCCTCGAAAACGATTGGTCGGGTCTCGCCATCCAACCAATGGTGAAACTATCTCCAGACTCATGATCTCGACTTAAAGCTATCCTGTGTCAAACTGAGTTGAATGGTAACTTGGCTATAATTTCCTTGATAATTCATCCTTATTATTATTTACTTTTTCAGAAACAGTTAATGGTGGCTGTGATTTTTTCCCCTTCTAGGATGTATTCTAATAATCATTACCATCTTATTAACACTATCATCTTGCTTCTGTAATTCAGACTCATTTTCACTTGTTACATAAACCATTGAATGAGATGTTCAAATTTTGCTAATATCCTTGTCTCATTTTATAATGTTTTGATTTTTTTTATCAATGGATGGATATGAAAACTTAGAGTCCGTTTTGTGATGTTTACGTTTCTTGTTTTTCGTTTTCAATTTTTGAAAAATATAAGTATTTGGTAATTGTTTTTTGTTTCTCATTTTTAAAACATAGATAAATGCATTATTTTTTTAAATATGTAATAAAATAAAAAAATTAAATATAACATAAAAACTTTTAATATTTAATTTGAAGAATTAAATTTCACATAAAGCATTTACTGTTTTTAATCTGAAAAAAATTATCAAACATATTTTCAAGAAAGGACAAGAAACTTCTATACAATAACGTTATCAACCAATCCTTCAATTCACCCTTGTTCTGATTATATATATAAAATAAATTGCATGTACTAGTGAAGGAAAGTTTTATAATTTGAGCCTCAATAAAATTTTATTTAGTCTATCAAGTTTTAACCAGTTCAAATTCAATCATTGTGTGTCAAAATCAAGATCCACCCATTGATTGATTTAGAGAAATGAGAGAAATGAAAGCGAGACCTAACATATTTCTTTTAAAAACTAACACAACTAATCAAAATTGAATGGATATAATAAAATCAAATTGAAACAACCAATAATTTTATGAATTTGTAAGTAATTAATCTAACTGAAAAATATTTGTTATTAAATTAACCAATTAAGAATTATTAAATTAACCAATCAGTTTTTTTTTTTGTTCCAATTGTCTTTTTTTTGTCAATTCTTTTGGTTTTTTTTTGTTTTACATTTTTTTAATAGTTGCCATTTGCCTCAAATTCAATTTTGTTGTTGATTGTTCATTATTCACCTTACATTACCAACCTTGAGCATGAACTAAAATAAATTCAAATTGAAACAACCAATAATTGTATGATTTTATAAGTAATTAATCTAACCGAACATATTTGTTATTAAATTAACTTTTTTTTTAGCATTATTAAATTAACCAATCAGTTATTTTTGTTCCTTTGGTATTTTTTTCCCCAATTAAATAAAAGCAATTATTTTGGTTTTTTTGTTTTATTTATTTTTCTTAATAGTTGCCACTTGCCTCAAATTCAATTTTGCTGATTGTTCATTCTTCACCTTACATTACCAACCTGAACACGAACTGGAATACAGCTATTGAATTGAAAGCCTAAAAAAAAGTAATAATAATAATAATCGTTTTCGATTTTTATTTTTTTTTCCTTAAATGAGCCAAAATGACGTGGCGTGGACTGTTAAAGCTAAAACGACGGCGTCACGCCTGGAAGCGGACGTGCAGGTTTTTAAATACCTAATCAAAATTCAAGCGAGCCGTTATAGAAAGAACATATTCAACGTCTCTTTCCATCGGTCGCATTCAAAATTCAAATTTCTGAAACCTTAAAGGCCAGCGATTAGCGAGCGTACAAAATTCCATTTTTGTAAACCCTTAAGATCAGCGTCTCTCCTTCAATTTCAAGCCGACCCTCTTCGTTTCCCTTCTCTGCAAGTCTTCTCGCTCTCGCCATGGCTATGGCTTTAAGACCCATAGATAATGCTCTACCGATTACGCCAGAAAGGCCGAAGAAGCAAGCGAAAGTTGTCGTTCCAGTCCAGAAGCGGAATGATTCCGGCGTAAACGATGAGAACAAGGCTCCGGTTCCTCCTTCTGCCGACGCCGCCGTTGATTACGTTTCTTCTGAGGATCTGAAGCCCTTGACAAACCCTGATTCTAATGTACTGCTCGATTCCCCTTCTATTCGCTGTTTCTTTCTTGCTTCAGATCTGATTTTCCTTTTTTCTTTCTTTGTTTTGTTAGAATTTTGTTGAAGGATTAGATTCGAAGGATTGGGTTAAGGTCTGCGAGGCACTCAATAATGCTAGGCGTCTCGCGCTATTTCACTCCGATCTTCTGATCCCCTCGTTGTAAGTGGAATATTTTCTGTTTTTCTCCGCCGGAGGTTGGGGTTTGTGGAATTCCGTCGATGAATTTTGTCATGTTTCATTTCAGAGAGAAAGTTATGGCGGTGCTGGTGAAGTCGATGAAAAACCCTAGAAGTGCCCTAATCAAGACCTCGATCATGGCCTCATCCGACATCTTCAAAGCATTTGGCGATCAATTACTCGACACATCCACAAGCGATGCGTATGATCAATTGGTGAGAGCATACAATTGAATTCCTTCAGTTATTTTCTTTTGCAATCATTATTATTGGTAGGAAGTTCCATGAAATCGGTTCCAAAACAATCAATTAAGCACTGGGGAAAACAATAGAAAATTAGGGCAATTGTTAGTCAAGTTTTTTTATTGTAAGAATCGCTGATAGAGACTGTTTTATATGTGATTCTGGATCCTCAGCTGCTCCAAATATTACTCAAAGCTTCTCAAGACAAAAAGTTTGTGTGTGAAGAAGCAGACAAGGCATTGAACACCCTGGTTCGGTCCATGACTCCTCTGTCTCTGCTGCACAAGCTTCGGCCATATGTTTCCCATTCCAACCTTAGAGTCAGAGCCAAAGCCGCCATTCCAATCTCCAATTGTGTCTCCAAGATGGTACAAATTCATAACAAATCATATTTTCCCCTCTCAAGAATTCTCAATTTTGTTCAAAAACTGGACTGGACTGATATATTTTAACATGGGTTGCTGCCAAATTCTTCAGGGTCTGGCAGAAATGAACCAATATGGGATTGTTCCATTGCTCCAGATGGCTGCAGATTTGTTAAACGATAGGCTACCGGAGGCAAGGGAAGCCGCTCGGAGCATTGTGATGGGAATGTTCAAGGCATTCACAGAGAATGAGGAGGAGAAACAGGAGGCATGGCAAAGCTTTTGCCAAGCTAATCTGTCGCCGATTCATGCTCAGTCTCTGCTCAAAGTTACCACCTCCTCTCAGTAGTGGTGTTGATGAGTATGAATTTAGAGGTAATAGTGCTGCTGCTGGACTTGGCATAGCTGTAGGATTCAGGTGTTTTAGTTTTGGAAATTTGTGTGTTCTGTAAAAGCTTCTACTTTTACATGAGGAGTTGTTCTGTAGGCAGCTTTTCTGGTAATCTCTTTTCTGTTCACCTTTTTTTGGTGTGGAAGATTGATAGAAGGCAATAAAAAATTTTGTTGCTCATTACCTGATAGAGCGTGATTGAATGAGAAATTTGATGATTGAATTGGCTGTCAAAGAAATTTTCTTCAAGAACTTAAAGAATCATCTCCGACACCTACATACATTACCTACCACTGTAATAACCATCGAGAACATACTTGAACCCAACATGTGAATTGCCAACTTGAGCTTGGTAAATGACCATTGACACGATTTACAAGCTATCCTAGTCTCCAAATGCACATCTCCAACCTTTTACTTTTTTTTTTCTTTTCACGACAGTCGGATTCAAATTTACGATTTACTCGGTTAAGTCATATGAAATAGATATATTTTTTGTTTTTTTTAATACCCGTGACATATCTATGATTTTTTTTTATACCGTAATTGTCCGAACCAGCTTAAAAATAAATCTGTTATTGAAATTTGTGAGTAACCAACTTGCTATTTTCTCAAATTAAAATATGGTACTTTTAACTTAACTAGTAATTTAATCGCATTGTATATGAACATTAATTTTAGTTATAAAAAGTTATGGATCTATCAAATACTATCATCATTCTTATTCATAACAAAATAAATTATATATTAATAGTAAGTGATTTTTCTATGTATTTTGATAATTATTTATTATTTTTTAAATTTAGTAACACTTATTAAAATAAATAGCTCACTATTTTGATTGAATAAATTAATTTATATATATTTACAACAACCTCATGGTTGGATAAACGTGCATTAAGTGTTGATCAACTATGCTTTGATTAGCCTAAAAAATGTTGTTATTGTGTGTCTAACAATAAAATTTACTTTCAAACAAAGTTTTAATTACGAGGATACATGTTACTTTTAACTTTTTTATTTTAAATAAAATAACTTTAGATAATGGTATATTTGTTTTAGTAAAATTATTTTCTTACATTGCATTCGTAAAAAATATCATTTAATGTTCATTGAAAGTATATCAAAAAATAAAATGATAGGATGATTATTTTTTCTTCATGTATATGAGAAAATCAAAGATTAATCATGTCTTATTTAAATAAAATAGACACCCTAAAAAATTTTAAATATGTAAAAATATTTAAAATAAAAAATAATGATATTAAAATTAACTACAAAATAGTCCGAATGTAAGAATAGCAATATTGAAGAACAAAATCTAGGTGATTATCCTATATTTTCATAAAATATATTTACTCCTTACTGATGCTTGAGATCAAACTAACAAACATAAAAAAGAATATTGAAAATGTTTAGTGTCCTATCACTAAATCTACAAATCACGATGAACTAAAGGAAAAAAAATATGTATAAAAAAATGGAACAAATTAGTGTGAAAATGAGGAAGATAACCATTTTTACCGTTAGAAAAGTTACAAAAACCTTTGAGATTCCAACACTTTTTATATTCTATCATTTAAATTTAATTTTTTTAAAAATATTTAATTTTAAAATTAATTTATATAAATAAAGGTAGAACTTTTGATATTCTTAACATTTCATGTTTCATTCATTTAATCCACTTTGTGACGTATTTAAATTTTGTTCCAAAAAAAATTCAATATTTAAAATAAAAAATAATGATATTAAAATTAACTACAAAATAGTCCGAACTTAAAAAATAGCAATATTTAAGAACAAAATCAAGGTCATTATCCTATACATACAACGTTTAAAAATTTTCAATATTTAAAAAAAATAATGATATTAAAATTAACTACAAAATAGTCCGAACTTAAAAATAACAATATTTAAGAACAAAATCAAGGTGATTATCCTATATTTTCATAAAAAATATATTTACCTTTTACCAATGTTTCATTCATTTAATCTATTTGTGATGCATTTATTTTTTGTTTCCTAAAAATTTAATTACAATTAAATAAGGGAGAGATAAATGAGAAAAGATGGGAGAGTCTTAAAAGAGAAGAGAGATGGATAAAAGAGAAACATAAATTTAAGAGAATGATAATTTCGGTATCACAAAAAAATAAGGGTCAATATTTTCCAAAAAATGTTTCTTCTATTCATAAAATATATTTTGATAATTAGATCACGTTTTATTAATAGATTGTAATGTTTTGTGAAAATAAAATCTTTTTATTTTATTTGAAATTATTAAAGCTTCGATTGAGAAAAAAAAAATTAAATAAATAAAAGATAAATTATATATTTTAACCTCATTGGAAAAAAATATATATATATCACAGCTCATATAAAGTATAGAATATAACTTTCCTGAGTTAGTTTTGCAGTCATTTTTTTTACTATAACATGTTAGGGAAGGGAATCAAACTCACAACCTCATGCTTAGAGGTATATGGTAATTATTGCGAAGCTATGTTCGCTTTAACAGGTTTTGCGACAACGAAAAACTACAGGTGACGGAAATTATAATTCCTCATTTGTTGTCTACATACTATTTTTGTATCATTTTTTTTAAACAACTGACTTTTTGTATTTTATGATAAGCATTTTTGTATCATTGACATTGATATCTGTATTGTTTTTGTAAAATACTTCATATCGTAAAAGTTTGGTATCCCTATGAGTTCTAAAATGAAGGGTAAATTTAGTTTCTATTTGGTATTCAAAGTTTTGAAAAGTGAAATGAAAATATTAAGTTTGAAATTTAATTTATAATCCATCCTGAAGTTTGAACATAATTTCTAATTTTTTTAAAGATAATTTATAATTCGAATTAAGTTCACCATGAATTAAACTTATATCATTATTCATTATCTTTTGTCTAAGTAGTAATGTCTAATTACCATATGTTAATTATTACATTATCATTTCGTTAGATCAATTAATAATCGACTCAACTTAAGAACGAATTAGAAATCAGATTGAAATCCTATGAACAAATTAAAAATTAAATTCAAAATTCGTGAACTATCACTTTTGAAACTTAAAAATCAAATACAAATTAAATTTAAATATCAATAACTAAAAGTAATATTTTTTTTAGACTAAGAGACCAAGTAAAAATCAAATCTAAACTATGTGGATGAAAAATATATTTTACCTTAAAATTACTTTTCTAACTTCGTACACTAAAATCGCCATTTTACTAAAAGCGAGTTTAAAAATAAACTTTGAGCTAACCAAGGGTGGGTCTGCTTATTGTTTAACTGCTTATTGTCCTCATGCACATCTTTCACGATTTTTTCAAGAACCTCCATACCTTTTCCAACATTTTTCACATCTTGAATACTTTAAAAGAAGTCAATTTTTCATCTTTGACATCTTGAACGAGGTTGGTTTTTGATTGATTCATAATATTATTTTCGATTCGTTCAGAATATGATGTATGTAGTTTGAGTGAATGGAATTTCTGAACTTTTATGTATATTTTTGTGGGTCAAAAGTTTCGTAATTCAATGATTCATGATCGTGTTTCTTCGTTTAACAGCCATGGTCAATGGTTATATGATTAACAACCGTGGTTTTAGGTGGTTTCGGCCGTGGTTGCATACAGATATCCTTGATCGTCTCATGGTCATAGTCCATTTTGTTCGATTCGCGACCGGGGTTGTAGGTTACCACGGCTGTGAATCAAACAACCACGACCGTGGTCCTTTATTGTCTGATTAATGGTTGTGGTAGCATGTTCCTTGGCCAAGGTCCTTTATTGTTTGATTCATGGTCGTGGTAGCATGTTCATAACAAATACGATATATTAGGTATCATCTCCATTTTATAAACCTGAAATACAAATACGATATATACATTAACTTATTATTCAACAAACCAAAATCTAAACAAAGAAAGGAACAAATGAAAATAATAAAAGAAGAGGAAGGAAACACATTTTCTGTCCAAATTCACGGGCTTACCATGCCTAGGTAGTGACCGAAAATTATGGTAGAATCCAATTCCCGTACAAATTGAACGAGGATATTGATTATTTAGACAGAACGTAAAGTACATCTAATTGAAGGAGGGTCTTCTTCGTTTTCAAAATTTTGGTTGAACCACGGCCGTTACGAGCCCATTAATTTGCCCATAACATAAACTCTAAAGCCCTAAATCAAAATTTCAACCACAACCGCAAGGAAATACATTAAATCATAAACAAAAAATGCCGATTTTGAGCCCTAGAAGTACCGAAAATACTAAATAGGCGACCATGGAAGGAATGAAAGGACGAATAAAAAAAACGCAAATATGAGTACAAAAAAAAACTTATTTTCTTGCCATAAAAGGGACACAAATACCAAATAAAATGTACTAACCTCGAAGTTTCAGATATAGGAAGCGATTCGAAGCATGAAATTGCAAGAAACTAGTAGATAGTGAAATTGAGAAAATTGAGGCAGAGTAAATCGGATGAGCGAAAACAAAAACGAAAACGAAAATGGAAGAAAAAAAGGAAGTTGGAATGGGAGGATACCAATAGTTAGAATTTGAATGGAGGGGTATAATGGTCATTTAATTCACGACCGTTGTCTTAATTTTCACAGCAATGGTAAAGCAAACAATAACCATGGTCAAACCTAGTCCATTAGATGTTTTTCATGAACAGCACGACCGTGTTAATTCGATCACACCCGTGATTTAGGATTGGTTTGCGACTTCTCACTTACTTTCCATATTGAGGTTAAAACAGTAATTTATCAATTCAATATTGTATTCTAAATAATAAATTAAGTCTCAATTTTTATAATTGAGGTTAAAGCAAACTAAAACTTTCGTAGGTTATCTATGCCATTCTTCCTTCAGATTCCTGTCGCTCCAACGAAGCTCTGCAAATAAATGGAGGCCACCATGCCGCAGTAGGCTTCGTTTGCCCCAAGCTCTTCTGCATTCAAGTGCAAAGAAGCCACAAAATCGTTGATTTGCTCGTCTCCTTATAGAGTACTATTTCTCTTCTTCCTCTCTTTCATTTCTCTGTCTGATGCAATCAATTTGAATACGAAGCAGTATACTCTTCGAGAATTCATGAACGATTCTCTCCTTATTTCTATGCCTCTGTTTTCTTTTCTCGTTTCCGTCTGGCGGAAGAGGGTCTTTTAGGTAACATTCACTTTCAGTATCCCATTCGACGTCTGAAATTTCGGAACATGTGAAAATCAACTCTCTTAGGCTCTTAACCATTTCCCCTTCGATGTTTTTTCTAATGGGCATGTTGAATTTTGTATCTTATTTCCATATTCAGTTCTGGGTTCACGTGTTATGGAAGTATATTGTATGAATGAAAGATTGGAATCGAGTGCTTAACGAGGTTCTTAATTATTTTGATGAAATTATTGTCATCAGTACCCGAGCCATTCTATATTCCTATGTTTAATGCGATCACAATTTGCAGTTGCTTCTGATTAAATGGTCATCGTATTCTTGTTTCATCTGTGTTCGTAATATTCATCCATTATCTTGTAATGGGCTTCTTATCCTGCTATGTAATCTCAGGTGGATAGCTTACATAGAGACATCGTTTGACATGCATACATGAAGATGCTTCTAAGGAACAGAGGTAAATTGGTATCTTTAGATTTTGTTTGAATAAAATTTCAAAGAACTAATTGAAAGCTTTCGCGGTAAAAAACTATTTGAGAACCATACTCTGTTCCCTCACCCAATCGTGTACTTACAAGTTACATCTAGCAGTATCGGATAGGCTTTGGCCAAAGGGGTTTTTGTTCACTGCATCTGAAAGTTCGGGAATCGTATTGACCTCTATTTAAGAAGTGCTTTTTATAACAAGAGAAGGGATAACTGGTGTCTTATTACTTGTGACTTGTTAGATAACCATTTCGGTAGTTGACTGTTGATTGACTGATCGGAAAATTATGCTCCTTGCCTATAGGTAAAAAGGAGAAACTGTAAATTAAACCATATTTTGTTAACTTTCATGGATTAGCCTATAGGTAAAAAGGAGAAACTGTAAGTCTCGAGGTCAATAGGTTCGTGTAACATGAGATTCTAGTTTTTTTTTTTACAAGAAGAAACACTTGCTTGTTTTTATCCTTAGCAGTTGGAGACATACTACTAACATATTTGTCGTACTTCGTCTCTTTTATGATTTCAATCGTTGCATATATACTTGTAAAGTTTCAGGTTCTTTGTCAGGTTCCTGTTTTTAGATTGACGGTTAATTGGTTTGAATTTCCTAGTCAGTTATTCTTTATAATCCATTCCTTTGAATGAAACGACTTTATTTCATTCATATCATTGATTACAGATTATGTTTATTTCAGGTGCAAGACAAATCTATTGTCTTGATTTGAAGTACAGTTACCATCTTAAATTTTTTCAAACAAATGGAAATGGAGGACCTGTTTTGGATAGCGGTAATATGGTGTCTCCAGCAAAGAATGAAGACAAGAGACAGCTAGTAGATGGCGTGTGCCAAATTTTGGAGACTGGTCCTTGGGGATCTTCTCTTGAGAATGCTCTAGCAGAGCTTGACATAAAACCAAATCCAGAATTGGTAATTGGAGTCTTAAGGAGGCTGAAGGACGTAAATGTTGCAGTAAATTACTTTCGATGGACGGAGAGAGTAACAGATCAAGCACATTGCCCCGAAGCATATAATTCACTTCTCATGGTTATGGCTAGAAATAGAAACTTTAATTGCTTGGAACAGATAGTGGAAGAAATGAGTATTGCAGGTTTTGGCCCATCAAATAACACTTGTATTGAGATAGTCCTAACCCTTGTCAAGTCACAGAAGCTCAGAGAAGCTTTTACATTTATACAAACTATGAGAAAGTTCAAATTCCGCCCGGCTTTTTCTGCATATACAACTCTGATTGGTGCACTATCCGCATCTCATGATTCCGACAGTATGCTCACTCTATTTCATCAAATGCAGGAGCTTGGCTATGAAGTTAATGTTCATTTATTCACAACTCTCATTCGTGTATTTGCTATAGAGGGTCGGGTCAATGCTGCACTTTCTCTTTTGGATGAAATGAAGAGCAACTCTATTGAAGCGGATGTTGTTCTTTATAATGTCTGTATAGACTGCTTTGGGAAGGCTGGGAAGGTGGATATGGCATGGAAATTTTTTCATGAAATTAAAGCTAATGGCTTGGTGCTTGATGATGTAACTTATACAAGCATGATAGGAGTTCTTTGCAAAGCTAGCAGGCTGGACGAAGCTGTCGAGTTATTTGAACATATGGATCGAAACAAGCACGTGCCTTGTGCATATGCATACAATACAATGATCATGGGCTATGGTATGGCTGGAAAGTTTGATGAAGCATACAGTCTACTTGAGAGGCAGAGAAGAAAAGGATGCATTCCAAGTGTTGTTGCATATAATTGTATTCTTACTTGTCTTGGGAGGAAGGGACGGCTAGATGAGGCGTTAAAAATTTTCGAAGAGATGAATAAAGATGCCATTCCGAATCTCTCGACATATAATATTGTGATTGATATGCTCTGTAAGGCTGGAAAACTCGAGACGGCATTGGTTGTTCGGGACGCTATGAAAGATGCCGGGTTGTTCCCTAATGTTATGACAGTAAACATAATGGTTGACAGGCTGTGTAAAGCTCAAAGACTCGATGATGCTTATGCAATTTTTGAAGGATTGGATCATAAAACTTGCACACCTGATGCAGTAACATATTGTTCTCTTATAGATGGGTTGGGGAAGCATGGTAGAGTAGATGAAGCCTACCAGCTTTATGAAAAGATGTTGGATTCTGACCAGATCCCAAATGCTGTTTTGTATACATCTCTCATAAGGAACTTCTTCAAGTGTGGAAGGAAGGAGGATGGCCACAAGATATATAACGAAATGATACATCTCCGTTGTTCGCCCGATCTTATGCTTCTTAATACCTATATGGATTGTGTTTTTAAAGCCGGAGAAACTGAGAAGGGCAGGGCTTTGTTTCAGGAGATCAAGGCCCAAGGATTTATTCCTGATGCGAGGAGCTATTCGATCCTAATTCATGGCCTGGTGAAAGCGGGTTTTGCGCATGAATCTTATGAGTTGTTCTACACAATGAAGGAGCAAGGTTGTGTTCTGGATACACGTGCATATAACACTGTTATCGATGGATTCTGCAAGTCTGGCAAGGTAAATAAAGCTTACCAACTGCTAGAGGAGATGAAGACAAAGGGTCACGAACCCACTGTTGTTACTTACGGTTCTGTTATTGATGGGCTAGCAAAGATCGACCGGCTTGATGAAGCATATATGCTCTTTGAAGAAGCAAAGTCGAAAGGAGTAGAATTAAATGTTGTTATATATAGCAGTCTTATTGATGGATTCGGGAAGGTCGGTAGAATCGATGAGGCGTATCTGATCATGGAAGAGTTGATGCAGAAAGGTTTGACACCTAATGTATATACATGGAATTGCTTGCTTGATGCGTTGGTGAAAGCCGAGGAAATTAGCGAAGCCCTCGTTTGCTTTCAGTCGATGAAGGACTTGAAATGTACTCCAAATTATATAACTTATAGCATTCTAATTCATGGTCTTTGTAAGATTAGAAAGTTCAACAAGGCGTTCGTGTTCTGGCAGGAGATGCATAAGCATGGCTTAAAGCCGAACGTATTCACCTACACCACCATGATCTCAGGACTTGCGAAGGTTGGAAACATCGTGGAGGCGAATGCTCTTTTCGAGAAGTTTAAGGCAAAGGGTGGCGTGCCTGATTCTGCTACTTACAATGCTATAATAGAAGGGTTGAGTAATGCAAACAGGGCAATGGATGCTTATAGACTTTTCGAGGAAACTCGATCAAAAGGTTGTAGTATCCACACGAAAACTTGTGTTGTCCTATTAGATTCGCTGCACAAGGCTGAATGCCTCGAGCAAGCTGGGATCGTCGGTGCTGTATTAAGAGAAACTGCAAAAGCTCAGCATGCTGCAAGATCCTGGTTATAGGACATCATATTTATGAGCAACTAGACGTCTAGCCAAGAAGTAGATGATGACATATCTCAGTCGTGTGAGGTTTCACTTCAGTCTTGAAAGTGGTTGGTCGGGTCTCGACATCTAGCCAATGGTGAAACTATCTCCAGACTCATGATCTTGACTTGAAGCTATCCTGTGTCAAACTGAGTTGAATGAGAACTTAGCTACAATTTCCTTGATAATTCATCTTTTAAGCAATGACTCTAACTGAAAATATTTGTTATTAAATTAACTAAATTGGTTCAATTCAATCAGTTATTTATTTATTTAAATTTTTTTTTTTGGTTCCATTGGTCATTTTCTTTTTTGGTTTCAATTAAATAAAAGCAATTCTTTTGGTTTCTCTGTTTTACTTTTTCTAATAGTTGCCACTGGTCTCAAATTCAGTTTTGTTAATTGTTCATTCTTCACCTTACATTACCAACCTGAGCATGAACTAAAGAAAAATCTTCACCTTACAGCCTAAAAAAAAATCGATAACAAATCACATTTTCCCCTCTCAATACTCAGTCAATTTTGTTCAAAAACTGGACTAAACTGATATATTTTAACATGGGTTGCTGCCAAATTCTTCAGGGTCTGGCAGAAATGAACCAATATGGGATTGTTCCATTGCTCCAAATGGGTGCAGATTTGTTAAACGATAGGCTCCTGAGGCAAGGGAAGCTGCTCGGAGCATTGTGATGGGAATGTTCAAGGCATACACAAAGAACGAGGACGAGAAACAGGAGGCCTGGCACAGCTTTTGCCGAGCTAATCTGTCGCCGATTCATGCGCAGTCTCTGCTCAAAGTTACCTCCTCTCACTAGTGGTGATGATGATGGGTATGAATTTTTAGAGGGAATAGTGCTTTTGCTGGACTTGGCAGTTTAGCTTCCTGACACGAGGACGAGTCCTTTTTAGAGGAGGGAAATTGATGTAACTAACTCTACTTAAGTTAGTTTAGTTTAAGTTGTTTTGGTAGTTAGCTCTTTACTGTAGGTTATTTCCTTTTACCCATGGCTTTCCTCTATAAATAGGAGCCTTGTAAACCTTTTGGGATAACTTCATTCTCAATAAAGATTTGATTCCTTTAAACCACACCATCAGGTGTTTTAGTTTTGGAAATTTATGTGTTCTGTAAAGCTTCTACTTTTACATGAGGAGTTGTACTAGTTTTTTCCAGAAATTTGTTCTGTAGGCAGCTTTTTTGGTAATCTCTTTTCTGTTCACCTTTTTTTGGTGTGGAAGATAGACAAATCTAGGCTATTCATGAAATTCATCATCGATGTAACTTAACTAACATAGTTGATTTTGTTGATAATATTTGTTGTGACCAACCCACTAGGAGAATATCATCTATGATATGTTGTAGTTTTTTGCAAAATTTCACAGTTGGCAGGTCAATCGCTGTTATATAATGGAAATAATTTTTTTTTGACATTTGTGTATCGTAGAAACAATCTTTGTTGGATTTTATTCTATATAATTCATACTTTTTGGAACAGGTAAGGCTCCATATTCCAGTGTCATTACACATGGATTTGTTTTGGATGAGAAAGGTTTGAAAATGAGCAAATCTTTGGGTAATGTAGTTGACCCTAAGACTGTGATTGAAGGAGGAAAGAATCAAAAGGTTCAAAATCTTGTACAATCATATCTGGTTCCTCATTAAACTACTTAAAAAGTGGCTAGACTAAATCCCTTGGATGCCTTGTTATTGTTTGTCTCTGGCAGGAAACCCCTGGCTATGGAGCAGATGTCCTGCGCCTCTGGGTTTCCAATGTGGATTATACAGGTGCTGTGATGATCGGTTCTCAAGTTCTCTGTCAAATGTCAGAGATACATAGGAAACTGCGAGGAACATTAAGATTCCTTCTGGGAAATCTGCATGATTGGACAGTACGTTCATCCGCATCATTTATATTTTTCTTAGCTTAAAGCAGCATTTAGATTAGCGGCTATTTCTTCTCCTCTCTATTGGTGTGTATATATAACAATAATTATGTTTCTAACGACAGGAGGATAATTATGTACAATATCAGGATCTTCCAAAGGTTGACCAGCATGCATTGTTTCAGCTTGAAAATATCATTAACAACATCAGAGAAAGCTACGAAAACTATCAGTTCTTTTAGATCTTTCAGGTGACTTTTCTTTGACGGCCTTATTACTTTATTCATTGAAGTTTAAATATTATCAGCAGTAAGTAATTTTAGTCATTACTTATGTTTCCCATACTTTGAAACGAACAGTGCTGTCGCATTATATCGACATTCACATTTTATTCGTTAGAAACCAATCTATTCATAAAGCTCTACTCTACCTTCTTCTAGCAGCTGCAACTTTGTGGAATAATTTAAATTTTGATCCCCTTATTTGAGCTTATACTTATGATTCTAACGGATATCCCTGTAAAATATCATCCAACTGATGCTTAAGATTCAGCCTCTGGTTCCTGAAGGCTTGATCTATATTTGAGGCTTCTTCCAGCTTATCAATGTCATTAATGGCAACATGATTCTGTGAGGACTTATATGTGGGAAAGGCCACCTAAAATGTCAATTATGACTCGTTACTTCATTATCGTTATAAATGGTGTAAAAGTTCTGTGGCCTTTCTGAAATCTATTTTGCTTTCTAGAGCCAAGGACGAATCATGTGTATTTTGTATATTTGGTGGAACTTTGACCATGTGTCTTTCCACATTTGCAGATTATACAACGGTTTGTGATTGTTGATCTATCAAATTTCTACTTTGATGTTGCTAAAGATCAATTATATGTTGGGTAAGTTATCCCGCATCCTAGAAAACCGAACAGCATATTATTAGAAATTGGTCACCATAGCGAGCAGTTGCTGCTTTCCTTGTGAAGTCTTTGTATGTTTGACTGTTCATTGTTCATGGGAACCGATTATGTAGTTCTCCATCAAATCTTAATACTGCTTTGTACTATCCATAAAGTTGATTACAATAATTCCTTTTAATATTATTTAGTTCTGATGGTCGGACATTATTTTTCCTTGAGCAAAATGGTTGCTCACTATGTTAACAATTTCAGGGGAAGCACGAGTTTTACCAGGAGAAGTTGTCAAACAGTTCTCGCAGATCATCTCGTTGCGATTACGAGAATAATTGCTCCTATATTGCCTCATTCGGCTGAGGATGTGTGGTAGAATCTACCCTTCGAACATGAAAACGATGACGCCTCTGTTGTCAAATTTGTCTTCGAATCAAGGTGGCCAAGCTTAAATAAGACTAGGCTCTCTTCCCAGAGAAGAAGTTGATTTCTGGGCCAATATTCTCGAGGTATTTTAGTTTCTTTACAATTACAGAAGTTCTGATAATAAATTTATGATCAAGGGTTACTTGCAGATATTGGAAAATGTTGATGAATATGAACTGAACTAAACTATAGAACCCCGAATTTAGAATGATGCTAATCTTTAAGCACTTTCGATCAGCTGAGAACCAAAGGAAAGTCCTGGAGGTTGCTCGAATCCAAAAGTTGATCGGTTCAAGCTTAGAGGCCAAAGTCCACCTGCATACCTCAGGAGATGGCTTGGCTTCCAAGTTGTCTAAAATGTGCGAATCCAAGCATGAGGCAGACACTTTGCAAAAAATATTTATTACATCTCAGGTATCCTAACACTGTTGTTCTTTTACCAAATGCATAAACTACAAATAATTTGGTAATGTGTTTTAAGTGCAATGGTTCATTATGTTATCTTTCTCCTTACCCCAAGTCGAGAGTCGACGTGTATTATTTTATATAGCTTTCATGTTGTCATTAAACAGTTTAGATGTTGGCTCAGCAATTGATTGTAAAATCACCATCTATTTTCGGAAAATGTCTTGATATTCATGTTTTTGGAAATGGCTTATACAGGTCGAGGTTCATAGATCCATAGTGAATGGGCTGATAGAGAACATGCCATACACTGGAGAGTGCATATAGTTTTAATTCAATCTCTATAGTTTTAATTTTGTAACAATTTAGTCTATAGTGAAAAATTTCATCAAATTTAAATATCTATTTTTGTTATATAATGATTTAGTATTTCTAATTTAAAAGCACATTTAATCTCTCAATCTCTCAAAATATATATGTATATATATACGTGTGATGGGAAGCTGCTCGGAGCATTGTGATGGGAATGTTCAAGGCATTCACAGAGAATGAGGAGGAGAAACAGGAGGCCTGGCAAAGCTTTTGCCAAGCTAATCTGTCGCGGATTCATGCGCAGTCTCTGCTCAAAGTTACCTCCTCTCAGTAGCGATGATGATGATGATGAATTTTTAGAGGGATTAGTGCCTTTTCTGGACTTGGCAGAGCTGTAGGATTTTTCAGGTGTTTTAGTTTTGGAAATTTGTGTGTTCTGTAAAGCTTCTACGTGAGGAGTAGTACTAGTTTTTTTCCAGAAATTTGTTCTGTAGGCAGCTTTTTTGGTAATCTCTTTTCTGTTCACCTTTTTTTGGTGTGGAAGATGGACAGAAGGCAATAAAAAACTTGTTGCACATTGCCTGATAGAGTGATTGAATGAAAAATTTGATGATTGAATGAATAGCTGTCGAAAGAATTTTCCTACAAGAATTTTGGTCTTCTTCATTCAGCTTTGTTGGCCATATACATTACCACTGTATCAACCATCGAGAACGTACTTACCTCAACATGTCAATTGTCACCGAATAAGCTATCCTAGTCTCCAAATGCACATCTCCATTGCCACTTTACCATTTACTTTTTTCTTTTTCCTTTTCTGTTTACTACGTATAGTGTTAGATTCCAGAGATCGGAGATTTATGCCTTAACGAGTCGAGTTACATTTAAGTTGCTAATGTCACTGATGATGTTACAATTCTCCATCTATGATGTTACGATTTTCCGTCTTTGCAAAGCCAACAATGTAAGTTGGTTAGACATTAAGTTGCTAATGTCACTTGACCTGATGATGTTACAATTCTCCATCTATGATGTTACGATTTTCCGTCTTTGCAAAGCCAACAATGTAAGTTGGTTAACAATGTCTATGCTGAAGTCACATGCTTTGGGATAACTTTGTTGTCGAGAACACAAAAGAAAAATTTTCTTTTAAGAGGTTGTCAATTGTTAATATAGTAATATATTTGATGGATGTATTGTTACAACGATAACCATCATGAGTTAGCCTATTGGTCTAAAGTTGAGAAAATTAAAAAAATAATTTAAAAAGAATGAATTGGAATCCATGGTGTACATTTACCTAAAATTTGATGTCCTGCATGCTAACGGATGCGCGAATCCCAACTCCATTTTCTACTTTACCCCTGCCTCGATCTATAAAGAAAAAGAAGACTACATATGTGTTCTTATATTTGTGCTATTTTTTCAAAATATTTTATCACGTGACAAATATGTTATTATTTAGACTATGTTTTTATCAAAATCAGTAAATACTTTATGCTCAAGTCAGTCACAATCCCAAATATGTATCTGAAGTCGAGCAATCAAATTTGCATGTACATGCATATGACGTCTACTTATGTAATTATGAGTGTACGTAGGCTGGGTACGTCCCACTCATCGACCACTTCGCATGTTGAATTATAAGTCGTGGTGGATTGGAAATTAAAGGGAGGTTGAAGAGTGGTTTCGTTATCTCCATTCCCAACCTTTACTTAGGTCGAACGTTAACAAGAAGATATACGTTGGATCAACTATCATGATGTATCATACCTCGGCTATCAATAACTTCTCTTTTTTTGATACGTGGTATGTCATTTCATGCCGCCTAACATACTAAATATGTTATTATCGTAAAATCTCTTAAAATAAAATTTTGGAGTTCATAAATAAAAACAAAGTATATGATTGTCAACTTAAACAAAACTCAACTGGTTACAAACGTTATCTTTATTTTCGATCAAAATATCATGAATTCGAATCTCTTAAGATATTATAATTAGGAGGAAAAAAAATAGGCATTTGACTAAAATGAGTTTAAAATAAAATTAAGCCAAGGGTGGTCTGAAAATGTCAGATTTAAAAAATCGATAAGCAAAATTATTACGTGCTATTTTTCAAAATACTGCTGGTTGCTATCACATTTTTCCAAAGAAACAATTCATGCGCCGTTTTTACAAAAAAAGCCAACATTTGTTTCCGCTCTCAGACTTCCTATCGCTCCGAGGATGAAGAAGCTCTGCAAATGAATGGAGGCCACCATGCCGCAGTACGCTTCGTCTGCCACAAGCTCTTCTGCATTCAAGTGCAAAGAAGCCACAAAATCGTTGATTTGCTCGTCTCCTTATAGAGTACTATTTCTCTTCTTCCTCTCTTTCATCTCTCTGTCTGCACCAGTCAATTTGAATTACGAAGCAGTATACTCTTCGAGAATTCATGAACGATTCTCTCCTTATTTCTATGCCTTTGTTTTCCTTTCTTGTTTCCGTCTGGCGGAAGAGGGTCTTTTAGTGTTGTTTGAGTACTTCATCCGCTGCTTCATGAGTTCAGAGAGTGCGTTTGTACTGGAAATGGTCGGACATGTTTTATTGTGTTTGAATTATTGCTCACAGTAAAATGTGCATGACGATTCAATTCTGGTACAGTAAAATGATATTTGATTCTGCGTACTCGTTTCTGTGTCTCGGTAATTGCTCACTAAAATCTAGTAAAAGAACTTGAGGGTGTTTTTTTAATTGTTTAGCTTATTCCTTTTTTATAGGTTTTTTTCTTTTTGGTTGGAAAGAAAAAACAAATTTTTTTTTTTTTGGAGGTACTTTCTGTTGCTGATTATGGAAAATGGTGGTTACCCTCATCGAATAAATCCTCTATGACTGTTATTCTAAATGTGAATTACAGGTGCTTTATATTAATGTACTCATATTTCATATTTCCAGGTACTATCGCAAAGAATTTCCGCATCTCTTAGGAGAAGTTCTATTTCCTCATTTAGTTTTAGAGGGAGTTCTTCAGCAAAACTATTTTCTTTCTTGCGCGTGACACATTATTCTACTTATTTAAACGATGAGTTCCCATTTTCCTCGAAGAGAAGATCTAGAGGGCCCGTTATGGCTGCTAGGAAAGCATCTAAAGGTGCATAACATTTGCAAATTTGTAGTACATTTCCCTGAAACCTAAGTTTTGTGATTCAATGAGTTACATGACTTCTTGAATGAGCTTTTGCGTTTTTTTAATAAAGTTTCTGATTGCTTGGATTGCTTGAGTTTGTTTAGAGACAATTGAAGGAGATGGAAAATACAAGCATACCGTTGATCTGCCGAAGACTACATTTGGCATGAGAGCAAATTCTTCAGTTAGGGAGCCTGAAATTCAGAAAATATGGGATGACCATCAAGTGTTCAATCGAGTCGTTGAAAGAAACACTGGAGTACGTTCCTCAGTCTTCTTGGGATATCTTTCCTTCTTTGTCCCTCATTCACAAGAACTTATTTGCTGATATCTGGTCTCAGGAAAATTTCATTCTTCATGATGGTCCACCATATGCCAATGGAGATCTTCACATGGGCCATGCTTTGAATAAGATTTTGAAGGATATAATAAACCGTTATAAGGTTAGTTTCTTCTTCTTAGACTTCCTTTGTTAAATCAGACAACACACCAGGAAAAAGGAAAGCTGGTAAATAGCTTCGGTACCTCTTACCAAAGTTCAATTGAGATTCGGTTGTGGTTGTTGAGCTTATATACAGATAGAATTTTTGCATCAAATTTGAACTCACGATTCCTTTCTCGTAATAGATACTTAGTCTTAAGGACAAACTTCTTGCTTTCCATTTAAAAACTTTCTAACTAGTATTTATTTTTTCTTTTATTTTCTTCTCTTAATAGCTTCTTCAAAACTATAAAGTTCGTTTTGTGCCTGGTTGGGACTGCCATGGCCTACCAATTGAGTTAAAAGGCAAGTATCTTTTTCATTAGTTAGGCCCCATGATGAGCTTTTACTGATGGAGCAACGTCTTAGGTCTTTTGGAACAAAGGTAAAGAAACTTAACTGTAATCTTGAGTTATTCAGTTCTGCAGTCATTGGATAAAGAAGCCAGGAAGGACCTTACCCCAATTAAGTTGAGAGATAAGGCTGCCAAGTTTGCTAAAGCTACGGTGAAAGCTCAGATGATATCATTTAAGGCAATTTCCTCATCACTTTAACTTTATTATTTCAATACTCAATATTTCGAGCTTCATGTTTAAGTGAGTAATCAGTAAAGGATAATTTCAGTTAATGTCAACATCATGTCTACCATCTATGTAGGCATGTTCATCTTTGATGCTTTATGAGTGCTGGATTTAGTATGTCGTGGGAGTTACACTTCATAGTAAAATGATCTGGATTCTCCTCCTTAAAATTTCTTCAAGTAACAGTTCAATTTTTGCAGCGCTATGGAGTGTGGGCAGATTGGAACAATCCATATCTAACTCTCAGTCCGGAATATGAAGCTGCCCAGGTAACTATTGCTACCATTCTAATGTTCTTCTTTCTTTGTGTTTCTTTTAAGCACTTTGTAGTTGCAGAATTGTATTCAATAGTTCTGTTTTTGTATTGTTTATATGTTAGATTGAGGTGTTTGGTCAGATGGCCATCCAAGGATATATCTTTCGAGGGAGAAAGCCAGTTCACTGGAGTCCCTCATCAAGAACTGCTCTTGCAGAGGCTGAATTGGAGGTAAATAAACTGTTCAAGCATGAAATTGAGAACAAATTAGATAAAGTTCATTGATTTTACTGTCTTGTGGAGAGTGGAAATTATTGTATTTACAGCTTAGATTGGCTGTTTCTTTTCTTTTTTCCCCCTCCCCATCTAGCCGGTCTATACTGTATATAGTGTCTAAAGGGCCTAATAATCCTTTTTTTATTATTCATTAAAGCATTATTTTGTAAAAGAAAACTATCATTCTGGTCTCTATATGGTGTTAAAACTTTAAATCATACTGATAATCATTTTCCATAGTAAAATTTGCACTCTAATCTATATCTCATGCTGCTTCCTATCATTTGGTCAAATTTAACAGTATCTTCCTTTTCCTGTTCTACCTGTTTGATAATTGCACTCAGTATCCTGAGGGGCATACTTCAAGAAGCATATATGCTATTTTTAGATTGGTTAAGGAAGGTCCACCTTCATGCGGCTTGTTACAAGAATTTCTTCCAGACTTGTGCTTGGCCATATGGACTACAACTCCCTGGACTATTCCAGCCAACGCTGGTGAGTTTTTGTCTGTGTTGCAGTGGCAGCAATGTGATAGAAGACTTCTTTCCGTATGTTTTCAAGTGAGATTATTATTATTATTTCTGATGCTAAATATGATGCATCTAGAAAATGGTAAAAGGTTTACCGAAAAAGATAGCGGAACAGTTGGTTTGCCTACAAAAAAAAATAAGGAAGAAATGTTTAAAGATTATGATCCATTTGAGTAAAAAATACTCTTGAATATTTCTTGTCCGAATTCCAAGCAAATTATATCCTTTTTTCATGTTTATAAAAATCTCCAAGCTATATGGTTGACTCTTACATGTTGCAGGTCCTTGATATTTATTTTAACTTTCCCCCATGCTGTTCTGTGATTAGCGGTTGCTGTCAATGCCAAGCTTCAGTATGCCATAGTAGAATTGCGGGCACCATCAGAAGATGTCTCTTTATCGTCTGGAAATAAAAAGCAGAGGCCTGGAAATATCCTGAAGGAGGAAAAAAAGCCTTTCCTTGTCGTAGCATCAGATCTGGTTCCAACATTGGAAGCAAAATGGGGCATGAAGCTCGTTGTCAAGAAGAAATTGTTGGGTTCAGAACTTGAAAACTGCAGGTTTTGTTTCTTTCCATAAACAATGAGAAGGAACACTAAAACTGAGAATTTTACTTCTTATCAAGTAAATTTTCTCCCTAAAAAGACTTGTAGGTTTCAGATGCAATTAGAAGAAATTTAGAAATGCGGCAAACAGTTTTGTTTGTGGTTTTGCCAACCCTATCTCTTAATAATTTACCTTTGTAATTTGATGTGAAGGCTGTGGGCTAAGCATCAAATCTATTGTTTTCTTCAGATATATCCACCCAATTGATAAGAGGGAATGCCAAGTTGTCATTGGAGGAGATTACATTACAACTGAGACAGGAACTGGATTGGTCCATACGGCTCCTGGGCATGGCCAGGAGGATTATGTGACTGGTATGAAGTATGGGCTCCCCTTAATATCTCCTGTGGATGATGATGGAAAATTCACAGAAGAAGCTGGTCAATTCAGTGGGCTTGATGTACTTGGGGATGGCAATACTGCCGTTGTCAAATATTTGGATGATCAGTTCTCACTTATTTTGGAAGAATCATATGGTAAGATGTTTACCTTCCCCCCCCCCCCCCCCCCCCCCCCCCCCCCCCCCCCCAAAAAAAAAAAATAAATAAAATAAGAGAGAGAAAAGAGAAACCCAACTCTCTCCCTATCAAAAGGAGAAAAGATGATAATTCTAATTCCTACCAGGTTTCTTTCATTCCTATTCTTGAGATTTATAAGTGTTCGTTTTCAATATGTCATCTCTTCTTATACAGAACATAAATATCCATATGATTGGCGAACAAAGAAACCAACAATTTTTAGGGCAACTGAGCAATGGTTTGCATCAGTAGAGGGATTTCGCCAGGCTGCTATGGATGCTATTGGTGAAGTAAAGTGGATACCTCCTCAGGTATTGATGTTAGAGTTCATAAACTAGCAAGTCCATGTTTAAGTCATAATTACAAGCCTTATTGTTTACGCCTGTGCTTCATTCAAATATTTCCACATTTTCCTTCATTAAAAAAAAATTGTGCCTCCAGTTTGGATTTAGTTTTTCCATGACACGATTTCCAAGTTTTTTTAACATTTAAATCATCATACAATAATTTATTGCATTGTTTCTGTTTCTTCTCCACTCAATGCACGTTTAATTGGTGTCTCTTTTCAAGGATCAACTATTAATGAAAATCATACTGCTGCTTTTAAGCTATCCAATTACTGATGAGAATGGACTTCTGTCCAGGCGGAAAATAGAATCTCTGTGATGACCTCAAGCCGCTCTGATTGGTGCATATCTCGGCAAAGAACATGGGGTGTCCCAATACCAGTATTTTATCATGTGGAAACAAAAGAACCTCTTATGAATGACGACACTATAAACCACATCAAGTGTAAGATCTTATAAGGACTTATTATGACCTGATTTCTTTTCTTAGACTATGTTTTTTCTTTTGTAGATCAATAATGCTATTGCTGGTCAGAAATTTTAAAACTTCATGCCCGGCAGCTAGTTTAGTTTCTATATTCTACTTTCTCCCTTTTATCTACCAAGACACAATTGGAAATCCTATACCCAAGACTCCTTGAATACAAAATTTCGTCATGAAGTTTTATACTTTTTATTTCGTTTGGCAGCAATAATAGCCAAAAAGGGTAGCGATGCTTGGTGGTATATGAAAGTAGACGATCTTCTTCCTGATAAATATCGAGAAATTGCATCTGAATATGAAAAAGGGACTGATACAATGGATGTGTGGTTTGATTCAGGTATAATAATGTTCCATTATTAAAATTGTTAATTTCGTATGCTTTGAACATGTTTTGCGGTAGTATCAACTATCATTTTTTATCTCAACTATCTTTTTTCTTATATGTGGATTCTTAGGTCCCCTTGATTATATTAAAAACTTAAAAGTAGTTCTTTAAAATAGACAGACTGCCTAACAGCCTAACAGCTTCTCAGTATCTAGTGCTGTTGAAACTTTTTTTTTCTTTTTCCTTTTGCACTGAAAAGCGTTCAGATGTGTTCTTGGTTTATTTAGCAAGATTGTAGAGCAAAGGTGAAGTCAATAGTCCATCTAGGAGTAGGTTTATGCTCTACCTACCATTTTTCAAGAACAAATAAGGTGAACAGTAATACTTCTTGTGAAAACATTCCTGCTTAGTTCACAACAAATATGCTGACGTAATTCAGTAGCATAATTTTAAGCCACTGAAGATAAAATGCACCAGCAGTTAGTAGTTAGATCTTTCTACTCAGAGGTCATACTAGAGCCGTTAAATTTATTATTTGGAAGCCATTGTAAATTATTACTCTTCTTATTTCAGGCTCCTCTTGGGCAGCAGTATTAGGGACACAAGATGGATTTAGTTTTCCTGCTGATTTGTACCTTGAAGGTACAGATCAGCACCGTGGCTGGTTCCAAAGTTCTTTGTTGACGAGCATCGCCACAAAAGGTGTTGAATTATGCACATCTTTTTTTAGTGCTATGAAAAAATTAGCTCTTCGAAGTAATTTTAAAATCTCTTTTCTGAAAAATTGTGAAATATGGCATGTAAAAGTTAACATATTTTCTTTGTATATTTTATTTTCTCTACTTTGTCCTTCAGTGAAATAATTTATCCGCATGGAGAGACGTGCAACCAATGTTGTTGTAATGTGTATCAGATTATGCTAGTCTGATCTAAATGTTGTTTAGAAGTGATGAAAAGGGGTTTTGTTGTACCATCTGTTCTCTTGTGTAAATCTAGGTTATTCATGAAATTCATCATCAATATAACTTAATTAACATAGTTTATTTTGTTGATAATATTTGTTGTGACCAACCAACTATATCATCTATATGATACGTTGTCGTTTTTGCAAAATATCACAGTTGGCTGGTCAATTGCTGTTATACAATGGAAATCAATTTTGTTGACATTTGTGTATCATAGAAACAAATTTTTGTTGGAGTTTATACTATATAATTCATACTTTTGGACTTTCTTTGGAACAGGGAAGGCTCCATATTCCAGTGTCATTACACATGGATTTGTTTTGGATGAGAAAGGTTTGAAAATGAGCAAATCTTTGGGTAATGTAGTTGATCCTAAGACTGTGATTGAAGGAGGAAAGAATCAAAAGGTTCAAAATCTTGTACAATCATATCTGGTTCCTCATTAACCTATTTAAAAAGTGGCTGGACTAAATACCTTGGATGCCTTGTTATTGTTTGTCTCTGGCAGGAAACCCCTGGCTATGGAGCAGATGTCCTGCGCCTCTGGGTTTCCAGTGTGGATTATACAGGTGATGTGATGATCGGTTCTCAAGTTCTCCGTCAAATGTCAGATATATATAGGAAACTGCGAGGAACATTAAGATTCCTTCTGGGAAATCTGCATGATTGGACAGTACGTTCATCTGCATCATTTATATTTTTCTTAGCTTAAAGCAGCATTTAGATTAGCGGCTATGTCTTCTCCTCTCTATTGGTGTGTATATATAATAATAATTATGTTTCTATTGACAGGAGGATAATTATGTACAATATCAGGATCTTCCAAAGATTGACCAGCATGCATTGTTTCAGCTTGAAAATGTCATTAACAACATCAGAGAAAGCTATGAAAGCTATCAGTTCTGTAAGATCTTTCAGGTGACTTTTCTTTGACAGCCTTATTATTTTATTCATTGAAGTTTAAATATTCCCAGCAGTAATTTTAGTCATTACTCATGTTTCCCATATTTTGAAACAAACAGTATTGTTGCATTATATCAACATTCACATTCTATTCGTTAGAAACCAATCTATTCATAAAGCTCTACTCTAGACCTTCTTCTAGCAGCTGTAACTTTGTGGAAGAATTTGAATTTTGATCTCCACATTTGAGCTTATACTTGTAATTCTAACGGATATCCCTGTAAAATATCATCCAACTGATGCTTAAGATTCAGCCTCTGGTTCCCGAAGTCTTGGATCTATATTTGAGGCTTCTTCCAGCTTATCAATGACATTAATGGCAACATGATTCTGTGAGGACTTATACGTGGGAAAGGCCACCTAAAATGTCAATTACGTCTCATTACTTCATTATCACATTATAAATGGTGTAAAAGTTCTGTGGTCTTTCTGAAATCTATTTTGCTTTCTAGAGCCAAGAGCGAATCATGTGTACTTTGTACATTTGGTGGAACTTTGTTGACCATGTGTCTTTCCACGTTTGCAGATTATACAACGGTTTGTGATTGTTGATCTTTCAAATTTCTACTTTGATGTTGCTAAAGATCGATTATATGTTGGGTAAGTTTTCCCGCATCCTAAAAAACTGACCAGCATATTATTAGAAATTGGTCACCATAGCGAGCAGTTGCTGCTTTCCTTGTGAAGTCTTTGTATGTTTGACTGTTTATTGGTCATGGGAACCGATTATGTAGTTCTCCATCAAATCTTAATGCTACTTCATACTGCCCATAAATATCTTTATATATTATTTGGTTCTGATGTCGGATTATTTTTCCTTGAGCAAAATGGTCGCTCACTATGTTGACAATTTCAGGGGAAGCACGAGTTTTACTAGGAGAAGTTGTCAAACAGTTCTCGCAGATCATCTTGTTTCTATTACGCGAATAATTGCTCCTATATTGCCTCATTTGGCTGAGGATGTGTGGCAGAATCTACCCTTCGAGCATAAAAATGATGACGGTTCTGTTGCCAAATTTGTCTTCGAATCAAGGTGGCCAAGCTTAAATAAGACTAGGCTTTCTCTTCCCAGAGAAGAAGTTGATTTCTGGGCCAATATTCTCGAGGTATTTAGTTTCTTTACAATTACAGAAGTTCTGATGATAAATTTATGATCAAGGGTTACTGCAAATATTGGAATGTGTTGACGATTACGAACTAAACTAATCTATAGAACCTTGAATTTAGAATGATATGCTAACCATCAAGCACTTTCAATCAGCTGAGGACAGAAGTGAATAAAGTCCTGGAGGTTGCTCGAACCGAAAAGCTGATTGGTTCAAGCTTAGAGGCTAAAGTCCACCTGCATACTTCAGGAGATGGTTTGGTTTCCAAATTGTCTGAAATGTGCGAATCCAACCATGAGGCAGACACTTTGCAAAGAATATTTATTACATCTCAGGTATCCTAACAGTGTTATTCTTTTACCAAATGCATAAACTACAAATAATTTGGTTCTGTGCTTTAAGTGCAATGGTTCACTGTGCTATCTTCCTCCTTACCCGAAGTCGAGAGTCAATGTGTACTACCATATATAGCTTTCATGCTGTCACAACAATTTAGATATTGGCTTAGTGATCGATTGTAAAATCACCATATACAGGCAGAGGTTCATCGATCCATAGAGAATGAGCTGGTAGAGAACATACCATACACTGGAGAGTGCCTCATCCGAGGGAGTAAAGTCTGGATTGGCGTATCTCGTGCTGAAGGTTCCAAGTGCGAGAGATGTTGGAACTTTTCGCTACGAGTAGGGTCTTTCCTGGAACATCCCACCCTCTGCAAGCGGTGTTTCGATGTGGTTGCTGGCCACCCCGAACCAGCTATGGCAGCAATCAGCTGAGACGCTGGCTGATGAAGGTCGATTGGCATTTCGATTTTGATAACACTGCCATTCTTTCACCCAGTAGTTCCTTTACTCTCCATTACCAAGATGGGAAGAAGAGATGTTGGGTGGTTTCCATTTTTTGAGATGATGATGTATATTATTATTTTCCATTAAATCGTATCTTGATGAGATTAATCTGTTATGTGTTTTGACTTTTGAGTAGGCTCAGATATTAATTTTACAGCTTAGCCTTTGGGATGACTGTGGATTCCACCAAATCAACGCACACTCAGAAAGCTAAAAAATCTGACAAATTCTCCAGCTGAAGAGTTGAGCCAAGGCAAAGAGGAAGCAGGAACAAATGAATGAATGCTATTTAAACTGTGATAATGGTATGGTTAAATTACAAATTTTATCTTTATAAACTTTCAAGTGTTCTTTCTATTTTGTTTTAAGATTCATTTAATTTATGTTGTTAATATCATTAATGAAATACTATGTGACATGCTCATGTTTGTTAAAACGTTTATCTAATATGTATATCAGGTCAATATTTTGTCAATAATATTAATTTGGGCCAAATAAAATATATTCTCATGTTTAGATAGTTAAATAGAACAATATTAAATTTTGTAATTCTATGAGAGATATTAACTTGAGGATTCTAACTTGTAAATTAATTAGATCTATAACTTGTAATCTTTATTCAGTCTATAGTAATCTCAACATTTCGGGCAACTGCAATAATTACAATGAATAAAGTTACTAATAATTTAGAGCCATAATTGTGTAGCCTTTTCCTGTCAAAGAAAATGAGAATACATATATATATATCTCTTGGGCTTTCATTGTCATTTTCTTGATAATAAAAAGAATTAGGAAAAATTGTAAAAATAAAAACTTAAAAGATCAAATGGTTAAAATAAGATAATTGTGTGAATTACGAAAATGGAGTGTTTTTTAATACCATGAATTTAGAATCTAATTTGAAATTAAAAAATGTTTAATTACATCCACATAAAAGTTCATCAACCAAGAATATAATCAAAATTAATCAAAATTAAATTTATACAAATAAGGTTAAAAAAATGTCTCGTCCCTATTCTTGTACTTTTCAATTACAATTTAATCCATAAACTTCAGTTTTTTACGATTTAGTTCTTATACTTTTAAATACAATTATAAACTTCAGTTTCTTATGATTTAGTTCATATACTTTTTAAATTGTTATATTAACAATTTAGTCTCTAAACTTGTATTAAAAAATCACATCAGATTTAAGTATCCATTTTTATTATAGAATGATTTAGTCTTTATAATTCCATTTTTATTATAGAATGATTTAGTCTTTATAATTTAAAAGTACATTTAATCTCTTGAAACAATATTTTTTACAGAATATTTTTTACAGATTATTGTTTCACATTAAAATTTAAAGGCTAAATTGTTCCGTACAAAAACTAAATCATTACCGATTAAAATTTGGAACTAAATCATTACTCCAATTTAGACCAAAAATATTTTTAAACCTTAAAATAATTATTTTTAGAAAAACAATTTCACAATAATGAAAGCTATGTTCAAAATTAGCCAATCTGAGTACATATAATCATCAATCAAAAAAGTTTGATGTTCAATGTAGGCGAACTAAAAAAAAGTGTTGGAAACCATGAAATATGTTGTCAATAAACAACCAAGAAAAGATCGAGGGAACAGATTTCTTTAACAACTCCTATCATCATCTTTAAAATGTGACAGATTTTCCATTACAAAGTTGACATAAGAAAGAAAGGCTTCTAAAAATCAATGAAATTTAGACATTAATAACACAGATTCTTAACCCCAAAAAAAGTTTACAAATCTCCAGTATTATCGGTAACTGATAAATAAATACCAAGACCATACAACTTTGAACACTGTATTACACCTTCCCAAAGAACAAGGCAGCCCCACCAAAGCAAAAGGCAAACTCTCAAATCCCCTGTGAAAATTTCAACCATTGCCGTGGCTATCATATCATATCAAGAAGAAAACGATGTTACCTTTACAGCTTTGAAAGCAGGATGAAGCAATCCCAGTTCATCCTTCACCTCCAGCGGATTGCTCGTATCATTCCTCACCCTCTTCACTCTCCTACTCGCCAGAGACTTGTGAGTGAAGCCATATATTTGCAGAATTTGATTGTCCCCAAAGTTGAATGCTCTGTCCATTTGTCTCAGGCACCTCTCAACTGGGTAATCCCCAAACTTCCCGCACGGCTTGCACCCGACGAAGTGAGTGACGAGCGGCCACCGGTGATCGCCGAGCCCCGGGTGGTAATTCTCGATCATCTCCTCGTACCGATCCACCAAAATCCCCCAGTAACCATGTAGATAGTACGCATTCTCAAGGTAAACTTTCTGCCCCCATTGATCCTTCTGAGTTGCCAGCAAATACACCATTGCAGACTGATCATCAGCTTCGAAAACAGGGCGGTCCTTCAGCTCTCTGGTCAGGATCTTCCCAGCTTCATCTCTGATCTTCCCCTTTGGCCCCATTGGCGCCCAGGCGTCGAGAATGTCCAGCGACCACTGGCAATTTCTCAGAAGAAAACTTCCGGTATTCAACCCAATCCAATTCTTCTGATCATAAACCATCTCGTTCCAGCCGTGCATCACAAAGTTATGATCCTTGTACCTCTCCCATGGAACCTCAAACGCCATATCAGTGAACATGGCGTCACTGTCCATCCACCAGAGGAACTCAATCTCCGGGTGGGAGAGCAAGAGCTTCCTAATCAATGGAAGCTTGGCCCAGAAACCGGCCATTTCAGCATCGAGAAGCGCCATATTGTAGAAAACCTCAATCCCATGGAGGCGACAGTAATCGATCTTGTTTTTGATCGCTTTGAGAAGGTAATGGTCGCCGACGGGATTCTCGCAGGGCTTGGGCGAGGAACCAGTGACGAGAAGAACTCGGGGCTTGTTAGGTCTAATAAAATTGGGGAAATTAGGGTTGTTCTTCAGCCATTGAGCTCGCTGTTCATCCCAGTCGGAGATTTTGGGGCCGAGAGAGTAGGGTTTACTCGGATCCGGCTTCTCATCTTCACCTTCATCCACCAAAATCTTCGAAATATCGAATGTGGCATAATTGTTGGACTGATCGGCCGGCTTCGTGGTCTCTGGCTGGGCCTCTTCAAGGACGCGGCGAGGCTCGACGCGGCGGCTGCGGGAGGAGAAATGCTCGCGGATCTCGTTGAAGTCCTGCCCCGGAGTACCGAACTTGCCGGCGCCGACAGTGCCGCGGAGGACGACGACGGTCAGGAAAAGGCAGAGGACGGTGACGGCGCTGTGACGGAACGCCCTTTGGATCCGGCGGAGGCGGCTGGGTCCGAGAATGCGCTCGATCATCTTCCCAGGCTCCGGCGAGTGGATTTTGAAACTGCGAGCGACCCTCGAACAGAAAAAGGAATCAAAATCGATGGAGGAATTGAGATGAAGATGAAGAACGGAGATTTCGATCTGAAAAAAATGGTCTGACAGAGAGAGGGTTTTTCGGAGGAGAGGGAGTCGGTGGAGGAAGAGAAGAATCAATCAAGATTCATATTTTATTGTTATTTATTATTTATTATTATTATTATTTCAAAAAGTAAAAACAAAAACAATTAAACAAAGAAAGCGCTTCCTTTTTTTCTTACGCGCTTCTCGTTCTCTTCTCCAAATAAAACCAAATTTCTCTATCCGGGCCCACTTTTTTTTTTAATTCTATTTATTTCACTTTGCCTTTTTATTTGTTTTTATTTATTTCTCTCTTTTTTTTTTCCAATTCAGCCTCTGTTTTCGAGTTATGATTTCTTCCTTTTCTGTTTTACGTGAATCTATGTACTTTTATGCTTTCCCCGTTTTAAATTTAAATTTTATTTAAATACCATTTTATTCCATAAAATTTAATTTTTGATTGTTTTGTTATGTCTACTTTCAAAATATCGCTATTTTAGTCTTTTTTTTTTTCTCAATCTCATTTTTTTTATTACAATTTCAACCTGTTACTATTCTTCATAAAATTCTTAATTGCTTTGTATTAAAAAATTTCTATAGAATTTTTGTCAACTTCTTTTAAATAGGAACTAAAATCGTCAATTTTCAAAACTACAATGACTCAAACACACATTAAAATAGTATTACGCTTAAATTCTATTTAGTCCCTATATATTTTATATTAATTTTTAAATATTGTATTTAATTCCTAAGCCTTGCATTGAAAAATTGGTTCAATTTCTACTTTATTTCATAAACTTGCATAATTATACTACTGTAGTTTGTAAATTTTAAAAATACTTTTATGATGTTTGTTATTTTGGCATCGGCCCTCTTATTTTCCCTTTTGGTAAATGTAGAATTAGTTATAATGGATTTTCATATAGGCTCATTTAACACATTAATACATATATGTAAAATTATGTCGTTCATTTACTAAAAAATGAAAAGAAAATATTAAAATAAATGTTAATACAAAATTGGAGAAGTAAAATAGAATATTCAAAATTTTAAAATAAAAATAAGACAGTTTGACCATAAATATTGCTGAGTAGCTAATATATCTATATCGCCTCTAAAATTGAATGTTCTATTCTCCACCTCAAATTTATTGATCAAAATAATATCCCTCTAAGCTTAATGGTAAAATCAATTGAATTAATTTAAGGCTTCTATTAAATATTTTCTAAACTCTTACATATAAATAATAATAATAATAATAAAAAAAGTGTTCAATTGGTATTTATTGTTTTTTTTTCTTGTATTAAAACATAGCATATGGTTGAGGGGCCCACATGATGTGATTTTTATATGTGCTACATTTATTAATTTCACATTTTAATGTGGCATATGACCCAAGGTAGGCCAGTTGTAAGGTTGTGGGATCCAACTAAAGTCTAAGTCATGTGGCTGATTGCTTCACCTTTAATGTGACATATGGCACTTCAAAACTTTATTTTATATATATTTAATATTAGTTTTTAGTTTCAATTACCATTGGGCAATATCACGAATTGTATTTATTTTTTTAACGTTCATAATATAACTTATGAGAATAGTTGATTAAAATATTTACTCTTTTTTTATGGTTGAAGGTTCTAATTCTCACTTCATGGTGGATGTACTTAGAAAATGTTTAAAATATAAATCGAGTGAAATTATTACGAAACTCCTAGGATAAAAAAGAACGATAAATAATAATTAACAATTGATTAATCAAAAATGAAACTTAAATGAACTAATGATTTATCATTATTAATAACTAATTGATTTAATCTATTAAAAAAACCATGCATTTAACTCGTGGAATGAATTTAAAATTTAAACTTTAATTATGTAATTAAACACCAAAAATATATGAAAAAATTTATTAATACGGAAACAAAAACTCTAAATTATTTTACACATAGTTTTTTTAACCCCCGAGAGAGTTATTTTGAAATCTTAATTACATGAATGTCTTTAGGTTTTAAAATTTACACTTTTAGATATTTGCAGTTAGGATTTTATTTTAATACCGTTTCTACCCTTATTTATTGCTTTTTATTTTATTATAATTTTTAAATTTTAAAGATTTGAATCCTTAATTTGTAATTATATTCGTTTAATTCTTGTGGGTCCATTCAAAATTTCAACCTTAATTCCTCAAATCTCTCCTTCAAAAAAGATTTTTCTCTCTCACTAATTAACAACTCCCAATTTTGTTAAATGAATTAAATGCTGCCGATTCTCTTTCCTCGTTTGCTGTCGATTTTCTCCAGCTACCGTGCAAAGCCGATTTTCTTCACCCCTGTCTTCATTTCCAAGGTGCAAAGACGTCGGTTGTCAGACCTTCATTTTCCATCTTCAGGACTTTTATGAACAAGGTATTTATTTCTTTTGCACGTTTCCAATGCCGTTCATTCCCGTCGACATCTTTGCAAGTTTCCAACACCCTTCATTGTACACCAAATCAACAATGTATTGCTTTCTTCTTCCCCAGACACGTCCAAACCTTCAATTTCCGTCGCTGAATAAACTTTCTGTCGACGTCTTTGGACGTTTCCAACGTCGTGCAGCATGTTCCTCGTCTCCTGTCCCCTTCTGTTTATACCATGGGTAATTAATAGTCTTCCGTTGAGATTGGTATATATGGGGATATATTTTATGTATGTGTACTGGAAGTTCTAAACGTCTCACAGTGTTAGTATTCCTGATTATATTCGTATATATAGGTATATATTGTATATGTGAATATATCTTATATGTGTATACATATATCTTATTAGTCTTCCGTTAAGATTGGTATATATGGGGATATATTTTGTTTATGTGTATAGAAAATTGAAGTTCTAAATGTCTCATATTCTTAGTATTCCCGATTATATTCGTATATATAGGTATATATCTTATATGTGTATATATCTTATAGTTGTATACAAGATATAAACGCATACATCCTATAGTAATGTAGAAAGGGTCCTCCAAAACTGAAGTTTTAAACGTCTCATGGATTAAGCGAAAAAAGTTCTTAGATTTCGAATTTGGGAGATTTTTGGACCGGATTTGGAGATATTTTGGGAGGTTATGATTTCAATTTTGGGGAATTTAGGGTTTTGTTTTTAATGTTTTGATGTTTTAATTTGTTTTGGAAAGTATCATTAATCTAAAATTGTGGGATCTAAATTATAACCTTCCAATTAATCAATTTTGCATATTAAAATGAATTTAAAATTAATTTGTAAATACAATAGGCTATTTAAGTAATTTATATGATGGGTACCCTCCTAAATAGGTTATACATGACAAATGTGTAAATTCTATACATTCCATCCTGTACTAATCCCTTTTTTTTTTAATACAAACATGTGGGATGGTGATCGAATTATTCACAACTTCGTGATTTGAGATATATATCAATTACAGTTCATTTTGACATTTTATGGTTTAAGCTATATTTTGCACGCGTGTTCCATCAAATTTTTTTAGTATTTCCGCCTAGTTAGTTCAATTAAGCATGCCACACCAAAATATTTAATTAGAAAATTAATTTGGAATCAAAAGTTTCATCAATTAAATCTGTAATTTAAGCTTTAATTTTCACCCTTTAAAAACACAAATCTCATAAGCAAAAATGGGTTTTGAAACTTTCTTTAAAAAAAAAAATTAATTTGGTCCTGATCTAAAAAACTAGAGACAGAAAAAAATTGTTGTTATTGAGCACAAATTTCAAAAAATAGAAAACAAAAAAAATTCATGGCCTTAGTAAATTTTATTTATTCTTTTAAAAATCGTTTTCTATGGAATAAATGGTGGTTACTGCTTGTTTTGTAGAATTACTCCTACAAATGATGATATCAGTCATAATTAATTTCATATTAATTTATTAAATTTGAACAATCATTTGTTAATTAGTTAATAAGCTTGATAAATAATTAATTGCATTCATTTAATAGATTGAATGAATAAAAACAACAAAGTAGATACATCAATCACCGAATGTTTAGTAATTTATTACAATTGAATAATTAATTATTTGACTTTTTAATCATCAATTAATATTAATGTCAGACAACTTGTTAAAACACTTATTTTCGATTAAAATGTTGTGAGTTTGAACCCATACTATCACATATTGTATTAAAAAAATTAAAATTAAAGTTAAATTATTACAAGAACATGTTTGAAAGTGAATTTGACATTATTTAAGGATATGTTTGAGAATAATTTTAGAATAAATGATTTTAGCAAAAGAGATTCAATGACAAGTAATTTTGTGAAAGTGATTTTTATATAATTATTTTAATATTTGTGTACTTGTTTTCAAATGTTTTTCATATACTTAAACATGATTTAGAAGGATTAATATTTGAGGTTGAGAGGTTTCAACCAAAGTTTTAGATAGAGTAAAAAAGGTAGAGAGGAAGAAAAATCTTAAAGAGTCAAAGAAAAAAATTTTAAAGAAAGAAATAAACTTAGAAAGGGATTTCAAAAATTTTTAATTGCAAATAGTATTAAGCGAGATAAGATAGATACTTTCCTTGATTTATATAAATTAAATAGACAACTTTGTAATTCGAAAAAACTAAAATTGTAATTCAACTCAAAATTGGTCGTTTATTGTGTATTTTTTTAGTACAAATTATCTAATGTATTATTTTATTATACTTAGGTATTAAAATTGTGCTTAAATTGATGCTAATGTAGCCTTATCAATTACAAATTTCAAAACATATTAGTTCATTTCAACTAATTAATCCTAAATAGAAAATATAAATAAGTATGCACAACGAAAATAATATCTAAATATCTATATATATATATATATGAGAAATAAATAAATATATAAGCTAAGGATGGCAAAGTTTGTCGATGGTCCACTCAAAATTTGACAAAGAAAATCTCAATCTAAATCCAGGTTCAGTGTGGAAAAATACCAGGTGAGGTTTGAAAAGAAAAAAAAAAATCTTATTTTGTTACGTAAACTTTCCACTTTCTGCACAATTTTTAATTTAGTCTCTAAATTTTTAAAAAACATGTCCTTTGATCCTTAAATTTTTATGGGTTGGAAGTTTTAGTCTCCAAATTTTAACGCAATAACCACCTTCGCTGAGATAAGCTGAAATTAATGAATTTTCCACTGTTGTAGTCATCTAGTTAATAGGGCGAGCAGCGTAATAGAGACGGACGACGTGAGTGAGCCCGGACTATAGCGGCTTTAGAGACTTCTCTCTCGACTTTAACGGCGACAAAAGTCACTATCTACTTTATAGTCGAATCTGGAGAATATGAACTAATCACATTCTTCTTTTTCGGTATGTTGTTATGAGGAGCTCTAGTGCTCAATCTTGGGTGCATGTAGGTCTGGTTCCTGAGAAAACAAATATATATTATTAGCGAGTTTTGCCGTACAATAGAGAATCCAAGACAGGCTGAAATTAATGAATTTCCCCGGTTGCCACCGACTAGCCGGAAACAAAACGGCTCTAAGTGATCGCTCTGGCTGGAAAAGGTGGTCCGGAAGCGAAAGGGTCCACCCTGAAACCAAGGGGATGCTAACATTTGAGTCCTCTCCGAACCCCACTGAGAAAGGTTCATTCCAAATCACAAGAGTTCAGGTTGTTTCTCATGATAAAAAGAGCTTTTTTTTTTAATGTGAAATTGATGAAAACCCGATATTTAAAGGTCGGTAATGTTAGAAGACGACTTGAAAGAAGCGCGGAAAAGGGTCAAATACGGTTGCTAGCATCGAAGAAAGCCGTCATAGACGAGAAAGTGGGAGTTCGGAATGGAGTCACAGGAATGGGCATACTCGTTTCGAACTCGCAGCAACCTGACCTATGCTTGCTTTAGCTTCACTCCTTCACATGCGGTTGAATCCATTTTGAATTTGATAAATGCATGGCTTGTGAAGTAGTGTAGTATTGATTTTGGGATTTGTATATTTTGTGGTAATTGAATATTGTCCAACAAATTGTTGAAGAATATGAAATTTCTACTCATGATCGTCATGAATTGAATTATAATCAAATTTCTTTAGGTTGTTTACCAACGTCAGTAGTTGATGATTATACAATTACAACAATTTTCAATTCGCCGAAAAAATAATAATCATTTTAGTTTTTACTGTAAATTTGCCTACTCAATACTCAATTTCAACCTCATATCAATATATGTACTCGAAGTCTATGTTATTAATTTGTTAAAAGACCAAAATAGTTAATATTTAAAAGTTTATGGACCAAATAGATACAAATAAAAAAATTTAAAAATTTGTTCATTTTGTTCTGGTCTACTTTATTAAAAAAATAAAATAAATTTAGAAGTATAGGAATAAAAAAGGAATGAGAGTGCCAATGGAATCAAATATATATATCATGTAGAGACCACAATAAACTTCAAAATGAACCATGTATAGATTACAAAACTCAAATGCAATCAATAAGATCTCTCTAAAAGAGACAAAATCATCATAATTTAGATATTAAAAAAGAAAAAAGGAAAAAAGGATTAAACCTACGTTTTGATAAAGAACTGAAGAACCAATAAGCTAATTTTACAAAAATTTGATATCTCCTAAAAAGTTTTTGTACCGTGGTCTTCAAAAAATTCCTACAACTTCCTAAATCTGATGAACAAATCGGCAAACAAAAACCTCAAAGATGAATCAACACGTAAGTGACTGCAGAGAGATACGCAGTGGAAGCCAAACAGGGCTTAATAAGATCCTTAGCGAACGGATTCACTCGCTTGAAGCTCCGATAACAGGCAAACAGAGTAATGAAATCCAAAACACAGAACAGAAACGCAAGCAGAACGGCGCGAATCACGAGTACCAGAGGATTCCAGACGACGCTGAGGGCGAGATGCGCGATGTAGAGCGGCAGGGCGGTGGAATTGCCGTGAAATCCGCCGTCGGCCCACACGAGCCAGGCGGAGAGCCCGATCAGGAAGGAGGAGCCGATCGACGATAGATGGAGGAACCAGAGCGGCGCCATCCACACCGGGCGGCTCCGATTGGGGAAATGGCGGCCGGAGCCGAAGAGGAAGATGACGGTGATGGTGAGAGACAGGGGAATGGCGACGGAGACGGCGAGGGACCGGAGCGCCCTCTTGGCCTTGGTGTACTTGGATTCTGGCCTGGATTTGAAAGGCGGACTGGAAGACATTGTTAATCTCTGATCTCCGATCTGTGATCTCTGAATTTTGAGAGACGATTGGGATTCCGATCGAGAGGATTGAACTGAAGATTAGGGCAAGGCGAAGGGGCGGAAGAAGAAGAGAGAGAGAGAGAGAGAGGTAATAAATTTGGAGAAATTAAAGGAAGATTGAACGTTACAGAGGAAATTCAGCCTTCAGGTGGTTTCAGAAGGATCATCCGTTGCATGCCGCGCGATTTCCTTTGAACAATTCATATCCGCCACAATTTTATTTGAGTGGCTTTTCAATTTAGTCCCCAATTTTTTTACAATTTCAATTTTTAACCAATTACCAAGGAATCAAAAGAATGATGCTCTGAAAATTTAAAAATAGTAACTTTTAGGACGGTATTCCGAATAATTTTAGTGGTTTAACTTTTTATAGCAATAAAAATTTTGATGTCTGAATATGAGGATAGCTTATACATTTATTCATTTCTTTAAGCTGAGGGTTCAAATCTTCGGTTCACTCTTAAAAAATGAAGGTACATATTGAAACAATGCCCAAATATTATAAACCAAAACATGTAGTGAGTCTATCTTTAAATTATAAAAGTTAAAAATACTAGTTTGGTTATTGTACTTTTAACTTTAGTTCATTTTAGTCATTCTACCTTCAAAATATTCGTTTTGGTCCGTATTTTTAAAATTTTAATATAAATTCTACACATAATAAGAACTTTTTAGTATAAAGTCGTTACATTTTAAGAGATTTGTTGAGTATAGTGTCATGCTAAAATTGTGATAGAAAAATAGAGATTAAAATATGAAATTAAGGGACCCTAAAATAGTTACTTTTTAAAAGGATATGGACTAAAACGAACATTTGAAAATACGAGAGTCAAAATGAACTAAAGTTAAAAGTACAGGAACTAAAATGATCCAAGTGTCACCATGCTAATAAACTTTAATAATAATGATTAAATAAAAGTATAATTCAAAACTCATACATTAAATAGAAAATATGATCCATTGTTCAAAGATTAAATTTTATAATCTAACACATACGAAAGGCCCCACATTTTTTTTAAAATATTTATGTGAACTCAATATCCAACCGTTGTTGGTTCATTTGGCAATATGAAATTTGTAAAGAGAATTTTCACTCAACTATAGGCTGTAGCATACATTTTTGTATATTTTACCTAATATTTGAGTTCTATTTTACATCATATTTGAGTTTTACTTTATTGTTTGATTATACTATTTTTGTAAAATTTTAAACTTTTTACTATATTTAAAATCACATATTTATAAGACATTTATGTAATTACCTCAATTTTAAATCGCGCAAAGTAAATTTGTCCCAACCATTCGTTGCTACAAGAAAAAATTGGTCATACTTGACGAATTGACGTTACATACTACCGAATTTATGATATTTCAATTAATATCGAAGTACCAATCTCAATCAAAAGGTTATGAGTTTGAATTCCTATATCTATATATTTGTACTAAAAAATATCAAATTCTCTTATTATGTTTATTTTTATAAATTAGGGACAGTTGTAAATATGACAAAAATATTTGGGAAAATTGACAAAATAAGCGTTCTGTAGGTGTCTCTTAAGTTTTCTAATCGCCCTCTTCAAAACACTAGTTTTCTAGTCACTGCTGACATCACATACTTGTGTGAAATGATATTTCATGTCCCTCCTTACTTTTTTTTCTCTTCCAGACTCCATCTCTCTTCTCTCCCCTCCTCTCTCCTCCATTTCTTAGATTTGTTTGATCTTCTCCATGATTTCTACACAACACACACCAGTTTTTGGCGTCTCTGCTAGGAATTCAACGAGTGGAAGTCCCGTTCGGTTGTCGTCCGCTGCTTCCATCCCGAGCTCTTGCGTCTCCCTGGTGGCCTCTCCAGCGACATTGTTGAACGATGACAACATTGCCGGCGGCGAGAAAGAGGGAGAGAATAATTTGCATATGAAATAAGATAAAAATTTCCTTATTATTTTTCCCAACTCTTTCGCCCTCTCTTCTAAAATCAATTTTCAAGATTTCAAAAACTTTCCTTCTATATCTCTTGCACGTCCTCCTGTACGGACTATCTTCTTCTCCATGAAACCAAATGCGTCGAGGAGGGAGGGGAGAGGAGAGAGGGACAAAGCGAGAACGAGAGCGACGTCATCGATAGAGTGAGATTGAGAAGGACAGAGCGAGATCGAGAAAGACGAGATCGAGAAGGAGAGAGCGAGATCGAGAGAGGTGAAGAAGTGGTGATAATAACAAAAAAAATGGGATGGTTAGGAAAAAATGGATTGTTTTCTTTTTCTTTTTTTTTTCTTTACTCCACCAAATTGAGTTAAATTAAATTTTAAATTTAGGATTAAAGGAACAGATTTATGAGGAAGAGATTAAGGAAAAAACATGATTTTTTTTATACTCCCACCTAATTAGATAAAATTTTAAATTTACGATTAAAGGAGGACTACCTAATTAAATTATAAATTTAAATTATAATCCTAATCAAAATTAGGGGAGATATTAAAGGAGAGATTTATGTTAACTTTTCAAATAATTAAAGAGGAAAAAAATAATTAAGAAAACAAATCTAAATTAAATTTCAAATTTGAATATACTAAAATTAATGCGATATAATTTTAAATTTTAGTTAAAAAAATCTTCAATGCTTAGTATTTTAAATTTGAGATTTCGTTTCTCTCCATTCCAATTTTTAAAATCGTTTCTAGCTCAATCTCGCTCTCGCTCACTCATCTCTCGTTTTCTCTCTCTCACTCAATTGTCTCTCTCGCTCAATTCTCTCTCTCTCAACTTTCTCTTATTCAACTCTCTCTCTCTATCTCCTTCCCCATCCCATGGTAACTTTCTTCCTCTCCTGAGCCTCTTGGAGGTAGAGATAAGAAATAAAGAAAAAGAGAAATAAGGGAGGAAAACGGACGAAAACTAAAAATCTATAAAATGAGGTAGAGTAAGGAGGGGCATGGGAGGTCATTTGGCAAAGTAGGTGATGTGAGCAATAACTAGAAAACTTGTGTTTTGAGAAGAGCAATTAAAAAACTTAAGAGGGCCTCACAGGAAACTTATTTTGTCAATTTTCCCACTTTAGTAAAATAAGTAAAATAACAACCACATTTAGTTTTTCAAATATAGCATTTTTTCAACAAAAAATGGAGGTCCAATTTTAAAACTACAAATTTTAAAACTACAACTTTACCGTGCAATATATATGTTATATATCTTACTACTGATATATGTCTATAATATACCACTGATATAATAATGATATACAATTGATTTAGTTCTGATATAACTATGATATCTATTGAAGTTCTAATATGACTTACCACTTATATCGTATGATAACCATTGATTTACCATGTTGATACAACATTTATATATTTGTGATATATACTTGATATGTCTCTAATTTACAATTGATAGACAAGTGATATACCACTGATATAACTTCTTATATATGATTATATGATTTACTACTAATATAGCATTGATATATATTTGATATTATATTTAATATGTTTCTAATTGACCACTAATATACATTTGATATAACCATGATATCTACTAATATAATTATGATACATGTGTGTTGATATAATACTACAATATCCATTATTTTTTCATATGAAAACAATGGTGCAAAAAAAAATAAATATAAAGTTATTATATAAAAGATTTATGTGGATCATGGCAAAAAAAAATAGAAAAAATAGAAATTTGATATACTTTATAAATTGAAACTATTGATATCCCTTATATTTAGTATCTAATTAATATTAATTTATAATAAATGATAGTGATATAGTAATAAATATTATTGATAATATTAGTCTATCAATAAAAAAAAATGCATTTTAAGAGAACTGGACACATAAAAGTGACTATTTTGATCCCTATTTTTAAAATTTTAATATAACTTCTACACATAATAGGAACTTTTTAGTATAAAGTCGTTACATTTTAAGAGATTTATTGAGTACAGTGTCATGTTGAAATTGTAATAGAAAAATAGAGATTAAAAATATGAAATTAAGGGGCCATAAAATAGTTACTTTTTAAAAGAATAGAGACTCAAACGAACATTTGAAAGTACGAGAACCAAAATTAACTAAAGTTAAAAATACAGTAACTAAAATGACCAAGTGTGACCATGCTAATAAACTTTAATAATAATGATTAAATAAAAGTATTTCAAAACTTATACATTAAATAGAAACAATGATCCATTGTTCAAAGATTAAATTTTATAATCTAACACATACAAAAGGCCCCACATTTTTTTTCTGAATATGTATGTGAACTCAATATCCAACCGTTGTTGGTTCATTTGACAGTATGAAATTTGTAAAGAGAATTTTCACTCAACTATAGGCTATAGCATAAATTTGTATATATTTTACATCATATTTGAGTTTTACTTTAATATTGATTATAGTATTTTTGTAAAATTTTAAACTTTTAAATTTAAATGTTTGGACTCATTAGTCAATATTGCTGAGAATTTGTATGTGTTTAGAAAGTAAAATTATCCAAACCATTTGCTAGTACAAGAAAAAAATTGGTTTACTTGATGAATTGACATTACATGCTATCGAATTTACTATATTTCAATTAATATTAAAGTACTAATCTCAATCAAAAGATTATGAGTTTGAATTTTTACATTCACATATTTGTACTAAAAAATATCAAATTCTCCTGTTATGTTTATTTTTAGAAATTATCAAATTCTATTGAGAAACTATGGAGAATTTGAAAGTTGAAACTTGAGAGTAGTTTTTCAATAAAATTTAATCTTTTTATTTTTCGAGTTAATAAATTATTGGGCGTTGTTTGTAATAAAAAAAATCACATTAATTAATTAATAATTGATAGTGATTCTTTTTTTTTTTCTTTGAAAATGTATAATTGACAGTGATTCGAATCACTTACAGGAAGATACAGAACTAATAAAATTCCATGTCAATTTGATCTAGTCTGATTCGATTCCACGGATCTACTACAGAATCAAACTAAACACAAAAACATTATTAGGAAATAGAGAATCCAAACAAAAAACAAAAATGCAGAAACTTAATCAGATTGAAAGCCTATCAGAAAATTAAAATTGACGGGATTCGATTTTGTTTTCGCTTACAAATTTTATTAAGAAATTTAAACATTTTACGAATTAAATGTATTTTTTAATAATTCTCAAAATTATATAGAAATTTTTAATTTTTTCTTTCAAATGATTCGAATCATTCTTAAAAACTATACAATTTTATTTTTCTTTATTAAAATCAAGTAGCAGCTCTTATATGCCTCAAAATCTCTCGAAAGATTCAAACAACAAGAAGGAGGAGGCGAATCCGTATGATATGAAAAATTAAACAAAGATTTTATTTAACATCATGTTTGTTCAAACTTAAATCTCTTCGAAAGTATATAATATCGCAAATAATTTATCCGAAAAAGTAAAAAAATCATCGCCTACATCGAGTAATGGCGCTGCAGCCGCGGGAGTAGGGATTCGCCGGAGCTCCCGGCCGGCAATTGTAATACGACGCGCCGCGGCGGGAGCACGGCACGGTGTTCCTCCGCAACGCGCCGTAGCTGATGTAGCGCGTCGCCGTTGCCAGAATCCGGTGGCCGACCGTCGCGAACTGGAACGCGTCGCCGCCGAGCACGCACTCAGCGATCGGTCCTCGGCAGGCGGATTCCGGCGGAAGGAGAAGAAATTGACGGTCTCCGGTGAAATCGACGGCGGTGGATGAAGAGAGCGGCAGATAGGAGGCGGAGATTGCGCAGAGCAGAAGGAAGCCATGGATGCGTGAATTTCCCATTCTGAGAATCGGGCTCGGTTGGAGAGGGAAAGTGAAGAACGTGGCGATAAAATTGGGGGTATTTTAAGGAAATGCCACTGGATTTGAGGGATATTATTGAGATTGCCACTTGGCTTCAAAATGACTAATATTGATGGTTGCTTTCTTGCGTGTTAAGATTGTCTGCCTCTTTACCCGCAGTTGCATTTGCACTAATCAAAGTCGCCACGTTTCATCTTTATTGGTATACGGTTAAATTACCATTTTAGTTTTCTAGATTTTGAAGTTGTTTCTTATAATTTTTTTAAAGTTTTATTGCATAAATTTATTACATGTCTTTTAAAAATATAGTTTTGGTGATTCCTGGTCAAGTTTGAGATGGGAGTATTTATTGTAGGAGTATAAGGGTGCGTTTGATTGGTAATCAAAAAACAGAAATTTAATGAAAACCAAAGTTGTATTCTATTTTATAAACTAAATTTTATTTTAATATAAATTTATATTAATTAATTTATTGATATTTTTTTTTATGAATTTTGTATAATTAGTATTTTATAAGGTTATACAATTTAGAATACATTTCCATTTTAACAAATTTATAATATAAAGTAATATATTTACCAAGTTTACAGGATCGAATTCACAACCTCTTGATTTGAAGTATATGTCAATTACCTTGAGCTATTAATTATATAATAAAGAGGAAAATGTGTAACTTTAATTGAGAGGAAAAAAATAAGAGGAATAACATGGGTGGGAATTTAGTCACTTACTTTTTTTTTCCCTCCAGAATTAATGCCTACCTTAGGTAATAATTACGGATATATGGACCGCCCGTCTCTCTATTATTTTATTATCGGTTTTCATTTAATTGCTAAGTTGGCAATTGATGCGGCGTGATTATCGCCTAAAAAGTGAAATTTATTCATGTGAAAGGACTATTTTGCAAAAGAAAAAAAACGTGGAATGCAATATTTTCTGGTGCCATGAATCTCCAAATTCTTTTGTGAGCGGAAAAATATCTTAACCTGTTGAATTATATTCATATTTGCAACACAAATGTTTAAATTGGTGATGCAAATACGAGCATAAAGATAATGAAATTTTCAAAAATGGGAATGGAGAATGTACGTTGTCACCTCAACTTCGACCTGGTGGTATCTTTTTTAGTATGACAACATGGGAAGGTAGGAATTCGAAATCTTTTGATTGGCTATGCATGCCTTAATCAGTTGGACTAAACTTATGTTGGTCATTTTGATTATCAATCTTCGATTTTCTCTAAATGTATTTTAAAGCTCTCAATTAAATTCTACTAAAAAAAATTATTTAACAAAAAATTAATGTATTATTAAATTATTATTTTATTAATATAGCAAGACACGTGAACTTCCATACAATTTAGATACGTATACAACTCACAACTAATCCATTAGCAAAACTCAACTCTAATCAACAAAATATATTTTGTTCAAATAGCATGTCGGAGTAATATGACTGGATATCCAAACATGTCAATACAATAGTAATTTAATGATGCATTATTTTTATATTATCAAAACTTAACTATTTTTTTCAAATAAAACGATCTAGTTGAGAATTTTTAATAAGGACAAAATCTAAAATGTTCAAATATGAATGACCACCTCAAATATTAGGAACCATTTTGTATACATAGCATATTTTTAAATATTTGTTCCACCTTAATTAAAATGATTAATTGATGTTCAAAAAATTATTAGTTGATCCATAAAATTTTATTATTCTAATTTTCTATTTGAAAATGTCATATATTTATTAATATTTAATATAAAACAATTGAAAAAGGGAAAAAAAGTTATATACGAGTAAACTAGTTAAGTTATGTCACATTCACAAAGTCATATCGAATAAAAATAAAACGGTATTTCATCCTATAAAATTTCAAATATTATATTTTAGTTTGAGAATAAAAACCCATTTTAACATTTTCCTATTCACATTTAAACAATTTATTAAACGAAAAACTAATATATGTACCTATGTCCATTTTTCTAATGAATAAATATTTACATGAATGCATATTTAAAAATTGAAACTGAATCCAACTTTAGATGCATAAAGTTTGAAAATAAAACTTAAGTTATTGTTGAATGTTTAATAAATCTTTTAGTAAAATTATAAAAATAGATTTATACGTTATATTTAAGAATTAAAACCAATCCATTTTATAAAAAGAAAACCTAAACATTTTTTTTAGATAAAACACCAAACAATAAAGTATTTAAAAGAAAAAATATACCAGCAACTAAATATTTCAATTTGTATTAGAACCTGGTTGTTAAATGTAAGACATTTTCCTATGTCGGAAATGAATCGACATTTCTATAGTATTAAAAAAATTGACAAAATATAAAGGAAAAAAAACCACTAATACAAACATAACATTAATATTTAAAAATTGAAATGCTTGTTTATTATTTTAAATATTTTGTTATGATGTTTGAGGTAGGTGTCTAATTGGTTCTTGGAGTTTCAAAACAAATACTTTTGGTCCTTCAGGTTTAAAGTAGGTGTCAACTTGGTACTTGAAGTTTTAAAATGAACACTTTATCCCTCAAGTTTGAGAAATAGTTCTAAATGGTCCCTGATTTTTTTACTGTTAATTAACTAATATTAAAATGACGTGGCAAATTGCAATTAAATTGTTTATTGTATTTGTTGATGTGACAAATTATATTAATTAAATAATATATATCCGGTATAAATGGCGGACGGACGGTGGTGGCAAAGACGTGGTGGTCATTTGTCACATCAGTAAATACAATAAACAATTTAATTGCAATTTGTCACGTAATTTTAATATTAGTTAATTAACGGTAAAAAAGATTAATGACCATTTAGAATTATTTTTCAAATTTTAGGGACAAAAAGTGTTCATTTAAAACTTCAGCGACAAGACCAATTATACACCTATCTCAAAGTTTAGGGACTAAAAGTGTTCCGTCTGAAAATACAAGGAGACAAAAATTTATTTTGCCCTGTATTTTATAATTATGCACAAATACCCATTCACATCTGCTTTATCAATCAATTTATTTTTTCTTTTTTTTTAAAGCTAAAATGTTATACAAATAATCCAAAATTATATTTCGGCTTAGGGTTTCTCTTTTAAATTTAAGGGTTTTATCGGCTCGCCTCTTTCTTCCTCACGGATAGCTCGTTTCCTCTGGTGCGGTGCGGTTTGTTCTTCTCTTTTACTTCTTCAAATTGAATCCATTTTCGTTCCACTTATCTGACTCCAAAATTTAGGGTTTTCGCTTTTTTGGTAATCACAACTGTATGTGTTCTTATGAAACACTGATCGGTTCTTTTAAAGCAGGTTTTCTAATTCTAAAGAAGTAGTTGATACACATATCAAGATGCAGAACGAAGAGGGAAAAATCACAGAGCTTTATATTCCCAGAAAATGGTTCGTAAGATTATTATTATTATCTTGCTTTGATGATTTTGTGGCTAATTTTCACATGGTTTGAACTTTATTAATGGCTTATTGTGTCGCTGATGCAGCTCTGCGACGAATCGGCTTATTACTTCAAAGGACCATGCTTCTGTTCAGATCAACATTGGGCATGTGGATGAGAATGGCATCTACACCGGCCAGTTCTCCACTTTTGCTCTTTGTGGTTTCATTAGAGCCCAGGTGATTTTTCCTTCCATTCCTCAGCCACTCTGTCTGTCTGTCTCGTTGTTGTTTTATCTGTAATATTTGATTAGCTGCTTCAGTTATTTACTCGCTTGGTCTCTTCTAGAGTATTGTGTATAGATTTGTTACTTCGAATTGGAACAGAACACATTATCTTACTCCTTGTTTTGATGTACAAAAAATCCAATTCAGTTCATGCTGACTTGGGATTGTATTTTGGTCTGTTATGTTAAAGTATTGTTTGAGAGTGATGAATTAATCTTGCTCATGATTTCATCCGTCGTTATTTGGTTTTAGTTCTCCTAGAAATGGTGTGCAATTGAGCATGGGTTATTTTTCCTTGCCCACTTGGTGCTCTTCTGGCTGTGATTTTTTGTACACGAACAGACGTCTGAGATGTTCGTTGCCTGTTTGATTTTGAAGCACCTATTTTGTGACTGGACTGCGGTAGATAATTGAAACTAATTATTGGCTGTTGACTAGTGAGAGAAGCCATGGTTGGTGTTTTGAAGGGGCGATTCCCCAACCCCCTGAATCGAGGTGCTCTTAATGAAGCACGCATGCTACTCAAGCCCAATTTTTTTTTATTAATTTTTAGAACTTTCCAACTTTTAAGGAAGAAATCAGAAATATTCTTAAAAAAGATGTTAGTTTTTCCCTACAATCTCTAATGGAAGCTTTCTAATTTCTTATACTATTTTTCTTCATATGTAAAGGAAGTATTTACATGCTCGTTTGGTAATGTTCTTGTTTCTAATTTTTTTAAGAAATCTATGAATTTTTGCAACTAATTATGTTTCTTATTTCTCATTTTTTCTGGGGAATATTCTCAAAATTGTATATTAAGTTTGGAAACAACAAAAACAAATTTTTCTTCCTTCTGGTTCCCATTTCCAATTTGGTTCTGAAACATAATTAAGAACATTGTTTCATCTTACTTGAATTCATGAATTTTGGGGCTATGCAATTTATTTTTCTTTATTAAAATGAAGAAACAGGAAAAAGAAATAGAAACTTACTAGTTACTGAACCAGCCCTACGTTTCTCTATTGTGTACCTCACGGAAAACGCTCGCCCTTGTGCTTCATGCTTGAGCTCTGGAAGATTATTTTGCTTTAATGTCCCTCACGCTTTTAAAAGTGTACTGGCCATGGGTAGAGTAAGAAGGTTGAAAGTGAACAAAAATATCCTGTCCATATCTAGTCTAGTTATATTTCTATCCCTACATTCTGAAATTTGGGCTGATGGGACTGGGAGTTTGAAGCTTCTGTCGATGTGAGATTGATGCTGCCAATCATTGTTTGTACTTGTCCATTGTCTCGTTATAGTTCAATCCCTATGCTTTGGAATCTGGCCTGATGGGCGTTTGAGGCTTCTATCATTGTGAGATTGGTGATTCTATGGTGGCTTGTACCATGTCTCTATATTCGGCCTTCTTGATTCTGTTCCACATGTTTCATGGTCTTTTCTGATATCAGCTTGTCTTAATCTTCAATTTTCATGTTCTCATTTTAGTTTTCTGTAACTATTGGGTAAACAATAATGAGTTCTCTATGGTGAATATTGATATACTTATGGTTCTTTCTCTTATTTTCGTGCAGGGAGATGCTGACAGTGCCCTGGATCGGCTCTGGCAGAAGAAGAAAGTCGAAGTGCGTCAACAATAGATGATTTGCTGTTCTGGTTCATCTCTATATCAAAGTTTTCAAAGATGGAGATACACTTTCAAAACTCTTCCTCTCGTGTTCTTCAAGTATTTTCTTTTGACAATTTAAACTCATTTATTTAAATGCAAACTCAACTACCGCTGAGACAGTCCAAGCTTTGATGGGCTATGAGAAGGTGAATGAAATATGATGAACTCTAATGTTCCTTGAAAATTTTTACCAGAGTGAGGTTCTATACGGAAAGGGTCGATATGGATCATTTACAGGTTTTGATAGATGGAAAATGTAGTTCATAAGGGAAGAAACATAAAATAGTTACAATTCAAATTCACTAGATAAGGGGACGAAAATGCTGTTACATGGTGGCATTTTTTGCTAGCACACTGATTTTTCTTGTGTCAGTTGATGTTAATAGGCTTGAATTCATCTGCACAGGTATAGTATAGCAAGTCTAAGAAAGAAATAAATGGCTGCCTTTGAGGGCTTCTTGTTTTTTGTTTTTGAGTTCAATTAGGGGATTAAATTCTTACTTTGTAAATCTTTATTTGGTCTATGAAACGTGTACTTTAGAAACTTAGTTTCATATAAATACATGAATTAAAAGTCCTCTATTTCTTAAATTATTTTGGTTTTACGTGGAAATGCATTTCTAATATAGTTAGTCAAATAGAAAATATCAACACGTAAGAGGAAGGTGTAAATAGGGCAATGACAAATCCGATTTCTTTGATTAAATTTTTGGAACCAAATAAAAACAACGTTAAAAAATATATTTGGTCTCTATACTTTCGCTAATGTAACAATATTTTTTTTTGGAAATTTGTGTGTTCGAGTTAGTTTGCGTGCACCTCGATTAATCATTGGTTTATTTGTAACGATTTAGTCCATGGAGTTTAAAATTTGCAACAATTTAGTCCCTATCGTAAAAATTTTTAATAAAATTAAGTGTCAAATTTTATCATATAATAATTTAATTTTTCTAATTCATAAATATAATTGATTCCTATTGTTACTTTAGTAAAAGTATACTAAAGGACTGAAAGTGCTTTTTAATCTAAAAACAAAGTGAACTGTAAAGGTAAATTAGAACTTGTAAAACATAGAAACTGAATTGAAATTACGCTAAAACTGGTGATTAAATTTATAATTCATAATTTATTTTACATTCATGCTTAACTTAATGACTCAATTTTGATCTTAAACTTTTAATTCCATCTCAGTCAGACTTTATGTGTGAATGTATGATAAGTTCATTACTATACAACTCTACTCGGTATTAAGAGAGAGTTGAGTATTAATACTACATCGGTATGTAGATCTCTTGTGTATACAAGTGTTTGTCGGAGCATTTGACATCAGAGTCAGAATTCAAATATTACCTCAACGCTCAGCAAATTTATTTATTTATTCAATTTTTTTATTCTTGATTTTGATATGTTATCCTATGCAAAAGAGTTAAAAGAGGAAGGAAAGGTCAAAGAAAAGGATCTCTCTTCTATGTTCATGTTGGGTGGTCTTAATTTGATGAAAGCCTCAAACTTGTTTTCTTCTATTCTTAGAACTCATTATTATCCATTTTGCTCTCACATGCATAGTTGAATTTTTTTTCCTTGTTGTATTAAACTAATGGTTCTTTCAGAGGCTGAAAAGCCAGTCGACACCAAGTTTGCCTCCTCCCTTCAGAGGTAGTTTTGTGGACCAAATATCAAAATATTTGACAATTTCTTTGATAATAAACAATTTTTTTTAACTTAATTGAAGCTTAAAATATGTTTAAGAAACGAGGATCAATGAATTTTCCATCCACTTTGATATCTTATTGAATAAAAATGGTGCTATTGTTCTTCCACTGATCAAGAATTTCGATTTTGGGGAAGCATCGTGATCATCCAATAAGATGAGTTTCAATTATTTCAAATGCATCAAGAACCATAATTTCAACCATCGTAATTAATATTGACACAATACATATAAGCGGATTAGTCTAGCTCCAAAGAAAAATTATTACCGATTGTCTCAAACCATAAATATTTGACAAATATTATTATTATTTATTTGATCATAGAACAAATAAATCGAAAAAGTCATAACTATAATAAAAACACTCGACCAAGAAGTTTGTTCAATCGGTAGAGAGAATGGCATACATTTCATATGGCTAAAGAAAAAATATTTATAAATTTTCTTTATAATTTTCTTTTTGAGATTCCAACTTCTCCATATTTAGTCTTTGCCATTTGGGCTAGTTTAACAATGTTTTATATTTTGGTTGTGTCCCTTCAAATAAAAAAGACAAAAAAATTAAAAATAAAAATAAAAAACGGATCTATCAATTTTGGCACATGTCTTCACAACACTTATTCCTTGACAAAATTAATAAACAATAGAAATATTACTAGAAAAACAATAAAAAATAAAAATAAATAGTGAATGATTCTTAGTAAGATTTTAAAGGTTCATGTCGAAAGAAACGTTGAGATTTCAATTTTGTGATAACATCAATGGAAATATTGATAAAATGTTGATGTTTATGAATATTTTAAAAAAATAATATAAAAATAAAAATTCATAATAAATAAATATTTAACTCTTTTTAAATAAATTTAAAATTATTATTATTAATAGTATGCTATATATTAATGATATTTTGCTTTATACTATGTAAATTTCTTTTTTCCATATTGTAAAAATGTCAAATTTGAACCAATCAACCAATAGAAATGTTGAATTCAACATTTAATTACCTTGATTTTCGTGTTTCCAAATTCAAGATTCTCTATACTTTTATTTTATTTTTATTTTTGTGACAGAAGATTCTCTGTACTTTCAAGTGAAAACAACTAAATTTATTACTTATTACTATTATATTTACTATCAATGTGTGTGTGTTATAAAATTATTCTTCATAATCATATCTTTTCAATTTACTCAACTTTTCATTACATTAACAATACTTGTGACTCTTTGTTAAAAAAAAAAAAAAACTTGTGACCCTGTCAGAAAAAAAAACTATATTTGTGAAATTAAAATTAATAAAATTGAGTACATAAAAATTACAAATTTAAAAATATGGAAATAAATTTAAGAAGTAAAATACTTCTAAATGTTTTGACCAAATTTTAGGAAAAAAACAATAGAATTTAAAGCATTATTTTTAAACTATAAATACAAAAAAGATTACTAATAAGCAAATAAAAATTTTAAAAATTAAAATTAAATGCTAAATGTAGTTTAGTTCTTAATGCCGGTGTCATTTTTTCTATTTGTATCCTAATCCTTCAAACGTTTCAATTTCATTATTCTATGTATAAGTTTTCTTAATTAATTTTTATTGTCTCATCAAATATAAAATTCATTAAGGATTAAAATATATTTAACATTAAAAAACTTAAACTATATTTTATCAATTGAATTAGATCACTCAAACTTTTAAGTAGCATGCCTCCGCTCATAAAATTGTAAACCAGCAAAAACATGCATTAAATCGTTATAAAAAATAAAAGAAAAAAAATAATCCTCAACTTTTAATATTGGTCCTATAGAAACACTGAGGTACATATAAAATAGTCTAGACACTCAACTACAAAAAAAAATCTCGAACATTAACCGTACATTTTAAAGTTTAAAAACCAAATCTGTAATCTAACATTTTTTAACATATAATAATATGATTTATTATTATTATTATGGACGAAAATATATTTTTGGTTAGTGATATTACCGACAATTTTAAACGCGGTATCAATTGTTATTATTTTATCTCATGGCATTAAAGAAAGGAAAGACATTAGAAAAAAATGAAAAATACATTAAAAACGAAGTTATGATAATTAAGTTAAGATAAGAAACAAAATATGTACGAAAGGGAGAGTAATTAATTAATAAGTTAATAACAAAAAGCGGAAGATTGAATGAGGTTGAAGTTGAGGCGTAAAAAATGGAATGGCAGCGAAACAAAAATTGGTGAAGTCTAAATTTAGCAGAGCGTGTTCGTGGCCATCCATCCAAATGCCTCCCCCCTTGCCTTTAACGTACCCCTCATACAGATTCTCCCACTTCTCTCTCCTCTCCCAGATTTTTTTTCTCTCACTCACTCATTACTTCTCTCTCTCTCTCTCTCTCTCTCTGTATGTGTAGTTCTACGTTCACTTCTTCTTCTTGCTCTTCTTCTCGCTTTCGCTTTTGAGGATCGCCGTTCGCTCCAATTCCGTCTGCTCCTCAGGTTCGCCTCTGGTTTTTTCATCTCTGTTTCTGCTCTTTTCTGTATGCTTGATAATGACTGTTCAATCATCAATCATCAATATCGGCGGCTTTTGCAATATATCTATATATATTTGCTAGTGTCTTTTCGAAGTATTTTTTTTGTTGATTGAAGCATATTCTGCTGGTTTTTTGTTTTGTTTTGTGGTGGCTGCGCTGTTGCGTGTTGAGTTAGGTTATTTTTGCTGCCTTTTTGTTCTTCTCTGGATTGGCGTTTGGTTGATTTAATTATCGGGTTTTTGTGTAGGCTGTGTTGATGATTTTCTGTTTTGAGTTGTCACTGTGATTACTCGTTTGGTTGGCTGACGGTGATTTTTGTGAGCTTGATTAGTCTGTCTGTCTCTTTCGTTTTTCGTTTGAAGTGCATGTTTAATCCATCTGTCCATGACTGTCGTTGAAGTCCGAGAATCTAATTGTTGAAGTATGGAGTGGTACTTTGTATTTCTCTGTTTGATTTTACTATGCATGTTTGACCTTAGTTTGTAAAAAGAAAAGTAAAGATGACAGAAGTTGTAGTAATCATAACTGGTTTTAGTCATGTTAATTGAATATGAATGAGAATAAAAGGGAGCTGGATTATGAATTTTGTTTAAGTTAAATGCGATTTCATTGTACTACTGAATTTTATATAAACTGGAGTCTGGGAAGAATTTGGGAAAATAAGAGAATCTGACGAAAGGCGCAAAACAAGTGGATTGTTGCAGCAAACGTGGACTTGATGCTACAGTAATTTCCTTATATTAGATGTTTTACTTGCTTTGAATTGCTCTTGACTCTTGAGAAACTCCCGACGGAACTAGGCATGCATAAATGCAATTAGATATTTGCATTTGTCAACTAATTTCAGAAATAATGGACCCTTCAATTTTCAGCCAATCATACATACTGGGTCGAGAACAGTACAGTGCCCCCCCCAAATTCTTTACAGTTTAACGTCTAAATTTCAAGTATCTTTTCATTTATTTTGGCGGTATAAAAGGTCATCCCTTTTTATTTTTTTCACGATAGGAAACAAAGGTATAAGACCTTCCAAATCTGACTGATAATTTGGAAATGCTGCATAGTAATTTAACCTTGACATTTCTTTATGAAGGGGCATTAAAAAAGAAATGCATTTGTTGTAACAGTTATTTAGTATGCTGCAAGCAAAACCCGAGGGAGAGCTTGAAGTTAGCTTTGGTTATCAATGCAATGGTATCATAAACGGCATTCATGAGGTTTCTGACAAGATCGAGATCCAGCCGCCCGGACTTCGAAGGGTCAGCAGTTTCTCTTGCTTATCTGGGGCTGCCTTGAGTGCAAATGCCACCCTAGCAAACACAAATATATGCAATGGGTTGATAGGAATAGAAATACTGCCGACCTGGGACTCTCCTAACTCCTTCCGCAGGGTTCCCTCATCACCTACTCTTTCAAGGTTGGATATATTGTCATCGTCTCTGCAGAGTAGCCTGTCAAACTTAAGTTGCAGTCCAACGACCCCAACATCCGAATATGATTCATATTTGTTGAAATCCATGAGTGCTCCTTCTGGAAGCGAAGGTTTTCTTAATGTTAAGGAACTGCAAGTGGCAGGTGGAGCTGCTGGTGAAGACAGGGTCCAAGCTGTTTGTTCTGAAGAAAATGGATGGCTATTTTGTGCAATTTATGATGGTTTTAATGGAAGAGATGCCGCTGATTTTCTTGCTGGCACATTGTATGAAACCATCGTATTTTATTTTAACCTACTAGACTGGGGGAATGAAACCGCCTACGACGGTTTGGACACAGATAATTCACATCTTCTTGATGATAGTAGTATTACTCATGGAAGATTTTCTCCTTTAAAGAACAATAGTAAAATTGCTTCTGATATCAATAATATCTTCGAGAACCTTTCACATGCCGAAGCAGGAATGTCAACTAATCATCTAAGGCATGGGGTGCTCGATAGCCTCCAGCGTGCTCTTAGTCAAGCAGAGAATGATTTTCTGCACATGGTTGAACAGGAAATGGAGGATCGTCCTGATTTAGTTTCTGTCGGATCTTGTGTTTTAGTGGTGCTTCTTCATGGAATGGATTTGTATACGCTAAATTTAGGTGACAGTAGAGCAGTACTAGCTACCCTTGATGAAGGTGCTATGAAAGGGAATGGAGGACTGAAAGCTGTCCAACTAACCGAGAGTCACACTGTGGATAATGAACTTGAGAGAGCACAGTTACAACATGTTCATCCTGATGATCCTGCAACCATCGTTGGTGGCAAAGTCAAAGGAAAACTGAAGGTGACTCGTGCTTTTGGAGTTGGCTACTTGAAGACGGTACGCGACAGTTATACATTGCGTGCCTGTCACTATGGCCATAATCTCAAAAAGAAACCATTTTCCTTTTTGTGCAGTGTATAAAAAGTTATTTAATAAATAAAATAGCCTCAACATCGTAATATGCTAGTAATGATGCAGATTGATAAACGAAATAGAATCTTTTGTAACTGTTTTTTGGCCTTTTGAAAACATTTTGTGCTTGGTATTCATGATAATCGATAATACCTGCTTGATATTTTACCTTAAACTATGCCTTAACCATGCATGTTCTTTCGTATCCACCAACCGTTACTTGTAAGGATTCTATCTATTTTGCTCCTGTCACTTTCGAGCTCATTTGACCTTGATGAATCCATATCATCTCTGGACAGAAAAATCAATATGCATGACCACTTTACAATAGGACATAAATTATCAGGTCGAAGTTTTTATGATAGTATCAACGTTAAAAATGGTATTTGTGTCTAAGTGAACCAGGTAACCTAGTCTGCATTGCTGGATATTATTTTAACCCATCTTAAGTTGATTATTATACATTTATTTCTCTGCAGAAAAAGTTTAATGATGCTTTGATGGGTATTCTTCAAGTTCGTAACCTAATTAGCCCTCCCTATATTTCCACTCAACCGGCATTGTCTGTCCATAGGATATCAAAATCAGATTGCTTTGTTATAGTTGGCAGTGATGGTTTATTTGACTTTTTTGGCAATGACGAGGCAGTGAACCTTGTCCATTCATATATCCTGAGCAACCCAACTGGTGATCCTGCAAAATTTTTGCTGGAGCAGCTCTTATTGAAAGCAGCTGATTGCGCAGGTGAACTCCAAAGATAGTTTTCTGTAATGTTTGAATCGTTTCCCAAATTACATTAATGGAAGTCAATTTTTATTTTTTATTTATTTGTCTTTGGCATGATATTATCATGAATTCACGATTGAAAAAATAAGCTCACTACTTATAAGTACATTAGTTGTATATTGACCATGGGCTAAAGAATGAACTTAGTCATTCAAAATGTTGTTAGCCAAGTTAAATTTTCAGTTGGTTAAATTGGCAATTTTCTAACAAAGTTTCAATATATATCTGAATGTTTGGATGTGCTGTCCTAGTGGTTTTTTATTTCCTTTCTTTTTCAAAAAAAAAAAAAAGATGAATTCTTTGTGAGAAGATATTATATTTAAAACTTTGACATTTTTGGTGAAAAAAAACATAGAAGATATGGGGACTATTGCTATCATTTCATACCCGACGAATAGACTGGTAACGTGGGAACAAGTTGAGGCTGGAGTACCGTTGCTGCTTTTAAATTGTATTCTTTTAGCTGTTCTGACATAGTATACTTCTGGAGAAGTGTCCTTTATACAATACAAGACAAGTCATTATTGAAGTATATAACTGACATTGATTACAAGTTCAGTGAAAACACTGCTCTTCAATTCTGCCATTTGCACGGCCGAAGAAATTGTACTGATCTTATTTGGACTATCAATTTAATTAGTAATGTTATAATGCCTTATAATGCCTTTTCTTTTTCTTTAATAACTATTATGAGTTTTCTTAGGTAGGTCAATTTATTTTTCTTTCACAGTGCATTTTATAGGTTGAGACGCAGTCTTTTGGTACAAGTTTGACTCATCTTGATATTAACCTTGACACATTAGCTGATTGAACTTTGAATACAACTATGCAAGTCAGGACCTTTTCTCGAAAAACACAGGATCGTAAGAAAAGCTGAAGGCAGTGCAGGATTTAGTAGTTATTGAAATACAGAAGAATGCAATAATGACCTACCCACACACGCATTAATTTGTTATACAGCAACTACTCCAAAAGAAAATCGAGGGTGTTTAGTAATATTGCTCAAAAGTAAACTAACCTTTTGCTGATAATTTAAAATTTCATTTATCTGTTATCAATCGGTGCTGATGATGTATGAATTTATGTTTTATAGGTTTTAGCAAGGAAGAATTAATTACCATTCCTGCCGGCAGGAGAAGAAAATATCATGATGATGTAACTGTTATTGTAATCATCCTTGGAACAAACCAGCGCACCACAAGAGCATCTACCAGCATGTAAGCTTAAATTTGGCTGCTTTTTGCCTTGCATTAGCTAATTTTGTTCCATAGTTTTACTCTGTAGTGGTAGTCCTCATACCATGTTTATCTATGAGAGGCAGTTGATTAAGATTTTTGATAGGGTGCTATATTTCTTTGCATTATTTAGCTCAAAATCTGATTAAAGAACCTTTTGTTCTCAAATCAGGTTCTTGAACCTTTACAATAAAATACCTTCTAATTACAGTGAAGGTTCCTTAGTTCTTAGAGATAGTTTGCTGAAAGATTGAAGAACAATTAAGTTTGGATGTAACCACAAAGATCAGTTGCTATAGTCTTTGCTTTGAGTCTGAATATAAATGGAAGTGCTTTTCACTTAAACCATTGTTCCTTCTCATTACAGTCAATCTTTTGGATCATGTTATAACTACCAATCTTTGCTGTGGATATGCTTACCTTAAGATGCAACTAGTGGATTTCTTTTTGGGTCTATTAGATTCTGCATCTTAGATTGATAAAATTAACCAAGTTTTGGATCTCGCAAAGGCACTAGCTAGTAGCTGCTAAGAACATTTCCATGTTCTGGCATTGTTGACCTCTGTATGTGTACATCCTTCTGTGGGGTTCCCGAGTGATTGTGATGGTTTATATTCCCCTTCTCCCTGTATAGTCTGTCTGCAAATATCCTTCCATTCTTAAAAGGGGAATGGTCATTATCTTTTTTTACTAACGATGGCTCCTAAATAAAATTTTCTCACAAACTGGTTGGTCCAAGATGCATACAAGATTAGGAAAAAATGATTCTTGGAATGCTAATAATATCGTTTTTTTCCGAGTTGCATGGGTCAAAAGATGCTGAAAGACTCCAGAGATTACATTCTATTTTGACTCTCTGTGATGGAGGGCAAATGGACTTGTTGTTCTATTCTCTTTTGACTATTTTCCTAGTTAGCTTTAGATATGCTAATGTCAGATCGGGGGTTTTCATCTGAGTGGAAACATTTTAGTTTAAAAGAAACCTCAAATGCTTAATGCTGTTCAAGTTTTGTAAGGATCGCTCTACAAAGTTTACTTGGATTGTTCAAAAAGAGGCAAAATATCCCAGCTTTGAATTTCAACAAATGTACTTATCGCGCTTGAAAATTTGAAAATTTGAATAATTTTCTAGATTAGTCGAAGAAATCACAAAGCTTCTGCAAAAGTTCTCATTTGGTAGAGAGCACAATAACCCTAATGTTCTTTCAACTCAAAAACTAGAAGCACCCAACCCTTCAAAATTCAGCTACCTGCTAACCTTATTCCGCCATTTTGGTTCTCACTCATGTGCCTCTATATTCTCATGCTTCGCTGATTTACTACGTGAAATCAGCACTTCAAATTAACACCTGTCGTTGATTTGAGATTGGCTGGGTATTGGTAGGTCACATGATGAAGCATCCATGGGCATTTTCTTCACTGAAATAATCTAGGCAGTTCTGCGGCCTTGCTTGATACTCATAATTTCCTGTCTGGTCATTTGAATATGGAAAGGAAATCGGCGGAACATGGTAAAGGAATTCAGGACCTTTACCTGAAACCGGCGCATCGTAATTTAACCCCAATATGGGCGTAGGGAAATAATAACCCTTTGGGCCCGAGTATATCTGTTGGGCCAGTGGGTTACCATTTTTTAGGCCCACATCTGGATCCAGATTGAGCGCCCCATTCCCATTTCGGGGGTTTGAACCCGAATTGTCACTATTGGTGTTATTACCTGGTTGCCCCTTCTTTTTCTTCTTTTCACCACCACTTTGCCCTGTGCCACTTTTGTTTAGACAACCCTCATGTCCAGTAGTAGTATTGCCCTTGGAGTTGGACGCCGGCGGCGCCTCCCCGGCCGTGGGCTTGTTGGGAGAGTTCCCATTGTTCTTTGACTTTTCAGTCTGTTCTTCCCGGTTATTCTTAACAGGGCTGAATTTAAACTCAACCTTCTTCGCTGGAGTAGTAGTACTCGGACTTCTTCCATTTTCTTGGCCATTCCCCTTGTCAGTCTCTAACGTCTTGATGAACTGTTTTCCTTTTTCCGCTGGCTTTTCCGGCCAAATTTCCACGTGTTTACGTGCTTTTCTCAGCCTCTTGGTCAGCTTCTCAAGACTGACATTTCCGGTGACCGTAACTTTCTGTTGTTCTGAGTCAATAATGGTCGTATAGACACCTACAAGATTAAGAAGGTCGTCACTTCGAAGCTTTAGACCGAGGGCCACTTCCAAAAGTATCCAAAATCCTATATTTGGCTGGTAAGAAAACTAACATGGAAAAAATGGAATTTACTTCATCCGTTCCAGCTATTTCCCACACATTTCACTACAAACTAAAGTAGTAAAAGAGTACAATAAGGAATGGTACCATCAATGCTCTGTAGAACTTTCTTAACTTCCCTCTTGCACCCTTCACAGTGCATAGAAACTTTCAAGACCCAGACCTGTAAACAAAAGAAGGGATGAGCCAAGGATGCCCGAGAAGTAGAAGAATAAGAAGAAAGTTAAAAACTTGCCGACGGGAAGGCATGTTAATTGTTACCTGTGCTCTAAGCGGTTGTGAGGCTGCTTCAGCACAAACCACAGCCATTGGAAGGAAAGTCCCAGTTCCACTGTCGTCAAAAGGAGATGAATGACCAAAAATCTTCTGGTTCAGAAAGAGAGAGAAAGAGAGAGATTGAAAGTGAAACTATAGAATCGACGAGCCAGAGCCATTGTTCCATGGCAATGTTATATACATGATATTGAAGGTCGAAGGAAGGAGGGAGTTCGAAAAGAGCAATGTTCTATCGAGAAAATGCCAAAAGATAGCAGCTGCTTTCCAAGCTTTCTCCCCGTAATTATAGTGGAATTTAAAAGCAGGCTGCCAGGTTTCACTCTCTCCCAACAAAAATCCTGGAAACTCTAAAACTCTTTAACAATTTAAAATCATGCATTAAATGGGCCTTTTATCAGCTGAACTACTCCCTCTTTAATCTAGATTGTGACCCCCATTATTTAATCTCCCTCTGTACCACATTTCAAGATTGATTAATCTTTTTCTCATTCCCACCCAATTTAAAATTCTAAATCTCCTCCCAATTAGCGACCCCTACATTCATTCTCAGCCGCTGCCTTTTCAAACTTGCTGCAGTCCATCCTATTGTCCTTGGCATTAATGAAGAGAATGGATCGTAGGAATTAAGAAAATCAAGATTGTCCTATGAGGGTCATATCCCTGTGTCAAACTTGAGGAATCTCTTCCACAGCCATCCAATATTTCTTTTCTTCCACGTTCTAGATTAGATTTTGTTTTTAAAGTTAGTTTATGTCTTATAGTCTACTTCCTAAGAACATTTTCTTAAATCTTTGCCAAATTTTAGAAACTAGAGAAATCGGGTTTTTCTCCTCTAAACACCTAGTTTTAGTTTTTGAGATTTGATTAAGATTTCAAACATAGAAAGCAAAGTACAATTAACTTAATATTCTTGCATTATCAAGAAAAAGGGCTATGAAAAGTAGTGGAAAAAAGAAATAAACTAATACACCATTCTTAGAAAGAAACAAGACATAACCTACCAAACAAAAGAGTTCAAAGCATAGTACGAGAAAGAAATCATTAGATGGGTTGTAATTACAAATGTAGCTACCACTCCTATAATCACTAAATACGTATAGCAAAAACAAAACAAAACAAAACAAAAAAGAAAGTGCTTCCTCTCTCTCTCTTATGCATTCAATGATCCTGGTTAAAAACCATTGTTTCTCTCTCTAAACAAAAAAGCCATCCCCTTTAGGTAGACGTGCGGCCATCTCCTCGAGAGTAAAGGCAAGTAGTTAAGGTGACAACACTCCATCCAGATAGCCCCAGGAAATAACTTTGTGTGCAAATTGGCAAAAATAATGGAATGAAAAATGAGGTGATGTGAAGAGTAAGAGCTGTCCCATTTTCCCACGCCATGTGAGATTTCCACGCAACATAATTTTTGACAGAGAAAGGAAAGGTAAAAGGACAACACAATTAACTATGTAGATGAAAACCTCTCTCTATCTCTCTCTGTGCTGTAGCAGTTCCAAGTCTTGTTGACATTAAGGTGGTAGTTGGTCTTCTGTATGACACCATATTTACTTCTTCTTTCTCTCACAAAAACTGCTGATCGTCACTTTGTCAGCAAACTTCCCTTCCCTTTCAGTCTCAGCTCCCCCTACTTCTTCCTATAGAATATTTGCAGAGGTACAAAACTTGATCCTGATGATTCAGGAAGAAGCTCCTTTTGAATTCATGGGTGGTCCAATAATATATAAATAAGTGTATTTTTTAGTTTTGTATATTTACTATGTGATTCACCTATCTATATGTTATTGGACCACATAGAAATTTAAGAGGAGCTTCCTCCTGAATCTTCAAGAGGGAAGTTTTTTCCCCTGTGGATATATGTTTAGTCTTACAAAGCCCCTATAACTGACACAAAATGTTGATTTATATGATATTGTAAATATAGTTTTCTTTCTTAAACCCTCCATTGTTCTGTGTTTGAATTGGAAGCCTAAATTTGTAGTCTATGTTTGAACTGTGTAGAGAAATAGGTTTCGAAATTAAACCAATTTACATGTATAGCTTGTGTTTTGTTTTGGTAGGTTTGTGATTTGGAAAAGAGTAGTATATTTAATTATATATCTCTATATGAGATGAATTTTATAAATCTAGATTTATATAGTTTGGGTTTATGTAGCTTCGGGTGATTAGATTAGTAAATCCGAAGCTCTGAGCAAGCCAAATCTCACTTGCCATATGTCCTAGATTAGCTTAATAATAATCGGTTCATTTTCACTGATTGCATTAGTTGATTAACCTAAATATTGATTAAGATAACTATTGGTTGACTCATATTCTACTTATGTCGCATTTACCACTATTTTTTATGGCTATTTTTTCAGTATTAAGGCTCAATTATGCTAGATTTGAAACCTACGTTTTTTTTTACATGGGAGGTTACTGCATTTAGAACATATTTATTTAGGTTAAAAAACACGTTTGACCTAGATTTAATCTATGGACTTTTAAATTGGTAATAATTTAGTATTAACAAATTAGTTATTGTAGTTTATAATTTGTAACGATTTAATTGCTATTGTGAAAAATTTCATTAAAATTAAGTGTTAATTATTCTATAATGATTTAGTCTTTGTGATTTATAAGTACATTTGGTCTCGCGTCAAATTTTCATTCTACATGTATAAGAAGCAAATTTCGCTTAAATTATTACAAATTTTAAACATTTTATATACTAAAGTTTAGGATCTAAATTGTTATAAATTAAATTTCAAGAATTAAATTATTATTCTACAGAGACTAAAAATGTTAAAAATTCGTACATGAACTAAAAATGTTTTTGGTTTTTTTATCCTATTATTGAGAAGGGAAACTTGGCTAAACAACAAGGGAAGGGAGATCCTACGGCACTATATTTGAGAGCAATTTTAGAATCTATATTTTCGACTTGCTATTTTTAAAAGATGTTCTCTCTTATTTTCTTTCGGTTTGCTTTTTGTTTATGATATTTCTTAAAAACATTAATTAAAATCTCTTGTGAGATGTCAATGTCAATAATAATTTTAAGGGACAATAATTATAACATTTATAACCCACCAATCAATAATTCTTAAAAATAGAATTGAAGACAACAGTGAAACATTTTTCTCAACAACTTACTTTCAGACGAGATTTGATTTTATTGATTAAAAATAGCAGTGTGATGTACTTGTTTTTTAAATATATTATAAACCTAAATAAATAAAATGAGCCAATAAAGTTAAATAAATAGGAGCGAAATTTGTTAGTTGAGAAATTCATAATTGATATTTTAGAAGACGAGAAAATTAACTCATCCCACCAACCCAGCTTCGAAAAAAGTAAATCATAAAATTATGAATGTTGATGTGCGTGTAAAGGACAATTCAAAATTAATGCTTAATTAATGTGGAAAAACTCATCAAAATCTTCAATATTTCTACATAAATCAATAGTTTTTATTTTAACTTTTTTAAAATTCAAGGAGAGGGCGGGATAGATAAGTAATAATAATTATTACTTATTTTAGTCTTTGTCATCAATTTGCTGCTTAATATACCCATGCTTCTTCTTTTTTATTTTTATTTTTTTTTATATATCTACGAGTACTAAAAAAAAAAAAAGTACCCAACCTAATTTGCATACATCTCGACTAATCTCATGGGACAACCGTTTGACCCTACAATATTTTGTGTCAAGAAACATATAAAAATTAATTCTTAAAGTAAGTGACCAACATGCGATTTGAACTCATTCTCTCTCAATTTACTCTAACCCTTGGATTAATAAGCCACCTATAATGGTAGATACCCCATATTCCTCTCAACCAGTATTTTCAACATTTTCTTTATCGCCGAACTACAAAGTCTTTAGTTTTTTATATATACGTTTTGCATTGCGACCAACTAAGGGATTGACCTTCTCCTCTGCCCTGCCCTTATCTATATGTTAACATATTTATATACATATTCAAAGACATTAAAATAGAGATTTTAAAAATTCAATGGCTAATATTTGCAACTCAGGACAAAAAATGAAATCTTAACTTAGTTATTATCTCACCAAATTACTGAATGAATACAAATATTATCTTCATTCTTTTGTTTTTTTAATACAACATGAGAGAGTGAAACTCATGATCTTTTGATCGAAAAATACCATTATCTTCTTCAATTAGTAATAGCAATTCGCCATTTTCATAACAGTTTGTAAAATAAGACGAAAAAGAAAATATTAATTTCATGCAAGTCATTCCTTACCTCATAATTTCGTATTATTCTTCTCCAAAGCAACATTATGGTAGTGTAAATCTAATCCCATTAAGCATGTGCTTTTATGTCATTTCAAGAAATTGTACTTGAGTCATCTAGAGATGAGAATTTCTTGAAGAGAAAATGGATAAATATTAAACTTATTTAAAATAATTACCTACATTCGTTTCTTTTTTATTTCTTCATTATAACTACAAGGGTGTAACTTTTTTCGGTAGGACCTGTCTCAAATGGAATAAAAAATCCCCAACTTATGAGGGGCATGAGCAGAGATGAGAGAGGAGAGGAGATAAAATTTTTCCCGTGACCTAAATGGGGATAAGAACAAGGAACCTTGTTCTTCATCCCATTCCCTCCCGGTTTACATTTCCACTTATATTTATATATAAACCCTAATCCGAAATATTTCTATATGAAATTTATTATACAAACAATAATATTCGGATGTAAAATTTATTAGACATTGTTGTTATGTTTGCATTTTAAGACCAGTATATCTTATAATTTGAATGGTTAAATTTAAATTTAGAACTTATTTTGTAATGAATTATGTGTCATTGTTAGAAAATTTAAGAGTTTTTCCTTTTAAATGAGAATTTTCAAGAATTAAAATTTAATTGATAACTTCTTAAAAAAAATAATAATAATAAAAGAGGAATAATTCTTGACTATCCCCACGTGAGGAATTTTGTGAGGATGGTGAATAAAATGGACAGCGGGAACAGGTATGACGGGGAAGCCATCCCATTCCCACTCCGCCCCGATAACACTCCTATACATTATTGGTAAAGATTAAAGTAATTGTGGACCTAAAATATTTATTCACAAACCCATGATTTTGAAAGAACAACCTCAACCTCAACCTCAACTCTCAAGTACTCCAAACAAACACAAATCAAGAGAGAACTACTTTCCAGAAACTACTTACACATACATTTACTAAAATCTCAGTTCAAAAAGCACACAAAGAAGCAGATAACTAATTTGAAAACCTCATTCAAGTGGACCCTTAGGTTCAGGCCCAGGTGGAAAATGCTAGCTATCTTAGGTTTCAGAAGCTGCATTTTATGACATTAAATCAGTCAAAGTGATCACAACAACACGGTACAAATGGACTCCATAGATATTAAGAGAGAGAGAGAGAGAGAGAGGGAGAGAGAAAATGGAGACTCCCATAGAACCTCAATGGGAAATATTGAAAAGAACCCCATTACAAAGATTGAAATTTAAATAAAAACATGATGCAAAACAGGTAAGATGTGGAAATCCATTGTGACATAACCAACAAAACAAGAGAGGGCAGCTAAAGGCTATTTTCTCATGGAATGAAAAAACTTACAACATACATTCTACAAAGTGCCTCTTAATTTTCAGCTTCATTCCCCTTGTCCTCTGTTAAGGCATGTCCATCCTTAACCTCGTTTGCATCGTGTGCTTCCTTGTCACTGCTTTCTGCTATAGGATGTTGACGTTGAGTCTCGTCATTGTCCATGGAAACATCCTGAAGCTGCCAACATTTGTATTTTCCTTTAGTTACGGTTAATATATACGGTAAGAGAGGGGTGAGTTGGAGGTGTTTCGAGGAAATTCATCTGCACATTCGGGTAGTAAAATCATAGAATTAGAACTTACACCCAAGTTCCTCAGGCTAGCAGTCACATCTTCTTGTTGCTGCTGAAGGGTAGTCCTTAGTTCTTCGAATTCCTGCTTTTATGCTACAAATTTCATACCGTTTTGAATACCACTCAAAAGTTCAAAAGCATATTCAATCTATGAAGCATTTCTTACCGTACGAAGGTTCTCTACCTCAACATTTAGCGATTTCTTGAGTTCCGAGAGTTCCTGCATGAAGCATTGAAGGAATATATCAGGTGCTGCCGTAATATACAGATACAAAAGCAGAAAATAAAGAAAATATCTATGACCAACAAAAGGAAAAATCACACTACCATTAATATCCGATCTTTCTGTTTTTCTTCTTTTTTTGTAATAACCGAGGTATTAAGGGATTAAATAATAAATGTCCTATGTTGAAAACATTAGCAGGCTTGAAATCTCTTTGAATCACCAAGAATCAAAATTTCGAGTCTACTCAGACTTGTTTATGGATCATAAAACTCAAACACAAACACAAGTATCTTAAAACATGGCACTGCGGCGCGCAGTAACAATTCCTTATATAAAATATATGAATACATAGAAAAGAAGAAGATAACAAGCAATATATTAACTTACACTGCGGTAGGTATTAACTTGCATGTCAAGTTTTGACCTCCAATTCTGGAGATCCTGAAATGCTCAAACACAAGAACAAGTTTACAGAATCAGAGGGGAGGAATAACTAAACGAGAAAAGACATACATTGTAATCGGGCTCACAGTAAGGACATTGCGTATTTAGATTTCACCTGTTTTAGAAATTGAATTCTACTATGCAACTCTGCTCTTGATTCGTTCAATTCCTGAGAACATACATGTCAAATTTCAGAAGATTGGGTTTGAATCACAGGTATCCCCTATCCCAAAAAACCTTTAATCTTTCATATCTATCCTTAACACTTTCTCTCGCCTTTGAGCTTGCTAAAATAGAACAAAACTCAACAATTAGACTATTATATGAAATGGAAATGGAGAGGAAATACTCAATGCTTTCTACTCCAATACCATGTTAAACTACTGCTATACTCCAAAATCCAACTAATGCAGTTAAAGCATATTTAACATTTTATATACGTTCTTAACCCTCTTTAGTTATCCACTATCTGAAAAGTCCCAAGGATATATTGTACACAAGCCAGAGTCTCGACCAATCAATCCTAATTCGCAACTTCAAATGATGAACAATTAGGTGCTCAACTATCCCACAATCGAAGTCCAGAATCTCAACATCGCAAACAATAGTAGAATTCAGAAATCAAGTTGAGATGATAAAATAATACCGTAATTTTCGCTCCAATGGGGGTCAGATTCTCCTTTCTCTAGCACCAAGAGGAACAGAACACAACAATGTTAGATACAAACAGTAAACGCGTAGTAAGTAATTGCAAGAACAAGTTCGTATGTCCGAAAGCAAATCGGCCGTAATTAAAAACCCAAATCGAAGAAAAGCAACGGAACGCACTGCTGAGAGAGGAGAGGGGGCAGGGACGGAGGGAGTGGGAGAGTCGGCGTCCGCCATTGCAGCAGGGATCGAATCGGCTCGAAATGGAGATGGGAAGATGTGGAAACTGCAAAATCACAATCTGGGGGGTGCTCGAAATTAGGGTTCAGAAGGGGGGTGGGTGAGATCGAAATCAAAATTCAAAAATTGAGGAAAGAGAGAAATTGGAGGGAATCGGGAGGAAGAAAGAAGAAAAAATGAGAGGAAATTGGGAATGGTGGAGTGCGTAGAATCAAAGATTTTGAATTTTGAATCCAAAACCCAATGCCACGCTTCACCACTTTGCTCTGTCCCCCCCCTTTGTGTCTAGAACTGTACGGAAAATGTGACTCTCAGAACAATTAAAAGAAAAAAAAATATTTAGGACATTTTTTAACGGATAAATTAACCTTTTTTTTCCTTTAAATTAATTAAAAATCTACAATATCGGTCTTGGTTAACTTCATGGTTCTAAATATCCGTCGAAAGATCGACATTTCCATCGACATATCCATGTTTTCGTGGATTTGACATCGACATGAAGGATAAATCGACATTTTCATCATAGTACAAGAAAATCGGCAAAATACGAAAAATATCAATAAAATGTTACTAACATAGTAATATATACATAATATTAATATTAATTATTTTAAACTAATTTAGAAATAGGAAAATGTTTATTAGTTAATTTAAATATTTTTTTATAATTTTTTAATTTTTCTAACTTTTACACAAATATCTATCGACATCGACATATTATCGATATTTCCATGAAATTGAGAGCTCTACATTTCCATCGACATCAATATTTAAAACCTTGGACTTAATTTTATGGTATTAAATATCGGTCGACAAATCAGACATGTACATCGACATTTTCACATATCCATGAGTTCGACATCGACACGAGGTAAATCGAAATTTCCATTATATTACAAAGGAAAATCGATAGAATATGAAAAATATCAACACAATATTAATATTCATCATTTTAAACTTATTTAGAAATAGAAACATGTTTACCTGTTAATTTAAATATTTTCTACGATTTTTTAATTTCTCTAACTTCTATAGAAATATTCATCAATATCGACATTTTAGCGATATTTCCATTGATATGAAATTGGACCTTGACATTCCTAGACATCGACATTTAAAACTTTGAACTTATATAAAATAACCCTAAATTTTAGGATAGGCTTTTATATTATTCCTAAACCTTCGAAATCATTTTTACTTTTAAATTTTAAACTTGTTTTAAAATTATCCCTTTTGTCAACTTTTCTATTAAAATAAAAACATAAAAGTACCCATTTGAACATAGGTTAAAGACATGGATTATCAAAAGAAAAGTAGACAAAAGGATAATTTTAAAACAAGTTTAAAATTTAAAAGTAAAAATGGGTGTGGGGTGTTGATCTGGCAATTTGAAATAAAAATTAATGGGTGAATTATTGGGTTGATTAGATTTTGGAATAATTTTAGAAAATATTAAAAAAAATTTAGTACAATATGGGGATCGAACTCACAACTTTTTGGTTAGAAATATTATATTTTATTTTAAATTCGTGTAAGTTACGTTGCCATAGTTTTTAAATTCTATGTTCTAGTCCCAAGTAGCTCAACCGAGATAGAATTAAATTATTCTCTATCTTCCATATTTGAACTATAGTGGTGAAATAAGAAGGAAAAAAAAAAGAAATCGACCTGTAAATATTTTTTTTATTTCTAAATTTGATCTACGAATTGTGATGGAATAATTTGTAAAAATTATAATTATTGTACACTTAGCAACTACTTTTTTTTTTAACAAATTTAAACATAGTTAACTTGTTAAAAATAACATAAAAGATCAAATTTCTCACCTTCATATATTGTTGAACTCAAAAGGAAAAAAAAAGTATCTTTTTTAATTGTGAAAACTATCTATTTAACATAATTATTTACCTCTAATCATGAGGGTGTGAGTTCGATCTCCCAACCCCACGTGTTGTACTAAAAAAACATAATTATTTACCAAAAAAAAACAAAAAGAGAAAGATATATACTAATGAATGTCACTCAGTTGTTTAACTTGTTTTCGTGTATTTTCTCTGTTTACTGTTTAAATATAATAATTAATTATTTTTAAGTATAGCTTCATTTGAAATGTATTATATATTTCTTGTAAAAAAAATTTAATTAATATAAAACATAAATACAAACAAAACACAATTATAAAATATAAATCTTTATATATTTTGTTCATTTATCTAATTTGTAGATGTTTGTATAATTTGCAGACTAAAAAAACACTTAAATTTAGGAATCAAAATAAATAAATAAAAACTTCTAAATTTTAGAGATTAAATGAAGTATCATTTACTATGAACAAAGTGATATTTTTTAAGAATATAGTAATAAAACTTTAGAATTAGACAAATGTCTTTTACGGAATTGATCATATAATGAACCATTCCTATAAGGATTTCAAAGAAATAAACCTAGCTAGACAATTAGGTTTAGACTCAATTATCTTTTCTTTGATTTAATATCAATTATAAATATATTATTGTGCTAATCTTTCTTTTTAATTACAATAACAATAAATTTTAATTTATTTTATTAATAGTAAATATTTTTTCAAATAGATTTTTGAAAAAACATGCACTCCAAATCAAAATTGAGATTATAAATTAAAAAAAAAAACCCATAATTGGAATATATTGTGATTAGTGAGATGAAACAATGAAGAAACTCACACTTTGAAGTTTGAATTCTTTTATAATTACAATGGAATAGATACTATTAAACCTAGCTAGATGCTAATTAAGTACTTTATTCTCAAAAGCCTTGTTGGATCCATCTGTTTTTAACCAAACAAAAAATAAAATAAAAAATAAGTAAAAAAAGTTAGGCAAACCAGCAAAATCATTAAAAAATCTTTATAATTTATTAAGTATGTAAAGGTAAAAAGGATTCTTATAAGTGGTTTTGGAAAGAATTATCTATGAGTTTTGGCTCTCTCCTTTTCATTTCTCAAAGTTCAAAGTTAAAAAAGACTAGACATTTTTAATTATGCTTCTCTAATCTCTCTTATTCATAATATAATATGTGAACACATCATTTTAAAATATAGAGTAGTTTGAGTTATGTGTATAGTTTATATCTTGAATTTATTGAAAATCAACATTTGTGCTTAATTTAATTTGTGAGCTCTACGGGTTTGTTTGGTTTCTAAACGTAAGTATCGTAATAGTTGATTTAAATTTCAAAAGCTTGAGTTATATATATGACATTGTAAGAAAATTTAATCATATAGAGATGTAGGTTCGACTTCTTTCTTTTATTTATTTTTTTCTTTTATTATTATTATTTTTTTAGAATAGTACTATTATTCATTCAAAAGGTATGTGTCGACTTCTATGAAAAATGAAGTAACTGATCATGATACTAAGAAAATCTCAGCACATCGGGACCTCCCACTCTGATACCATCAAAGGATGAATAAACTACCACTCAACCCAAAAGCTTAAGCTGATGTGTTGGGTAAATTTAATTCATTTATATTGGATATCATCTAACATTCGCCTAATGTGACAGGTTTTTTACTTACTTGGTGGTGATGGGGTCCTTCCCTTTTATAGGCACGATGAGCTGACCAGGAAGGATGATGGTTAGAAGTGCAGGAGCATGCCGAGCTATACGAGGCCCTGACGAAGGGGCAAACGTTCTTGACAATTAGTGAATAGTGCCTCCATCTGTAGGCTTATTCCCTGCCACTGCAAGTTGCAGTCATCGACGACGTCTAGCTTGTATAGTGGTGGTGGTGATGTGCATGTACGCATGTGCAGCGTACAATGCTAGCCGCCTGTGGTCCTAGGTCTCGTTGTCGTTCTTCATGCTCAACGTGTGTCCTGTTCAAATTTCTCCCTCAACATATTTATTTATTTTTCCATCAAAAGTATAGGAATTTATACTTTTGTATTATTGAAACGAGTACTCCACCCACCTCATTTTAATACGGTCAAAATTTAGTAAAATATCAAAATAAGAATTGAACACATTATAATTGACATACGTAGTTACGTGAGGAATCTATATGTATACACAACATATAGAATATATTCAAAGATTTAGAATATTTTCTTTAAAGTATAGTATATATTTTAGTTACACTTTTATATCTCTTCTTGATGACCTAAGCCCATTATGTAAAAATACCAAAAAAATGTGGCGTCATTTAAAAGAAAAGAAAAAATCTTTATTTAACGATTATGACATATCACATGTCTCCTTTAAAAAAACAAAGAGTACGATATAATTAGAACATTGAAATTTAAACGAAAAATTCTAGAAAATTGTGTCTGATGATCATACAAAGATATGTATCTGAATATATTTTTATTTTGGTTTTAAATATAAAAAATAAAATTTATGGTCTTTGTGGACAAGGGAAATTGGGGATCACATGGGCAATATGTCAAAAGAAAGTGAATTTAGGGTTTAAAGCAACGCGATGGCTGAGAAACGTGGTCGGTTTGAGACATAAATGAATATTTTGTAACCCCAATATGTATAACAAAACTTTATAATATAATTAATGTAAAGTTTATTATTGTCTCCCGGGAGACGGCATGTACCGTGGCAAGTGCTTGCAGCCTTTGATACCACTTACCTTGATGTCTCAAGTTCGCGCTTAACTGAGGGAATAGCCCTCGACTGGTAAGCTAAACAAGAAAATGACTAGTAAAATAAATATAAATTAAAGAGATACTTATTTTTTAATTTTTGAAATTAGACTAAAATTTTAAAGTATTTTAAAAACACTAAACCATTTAAAGAAACTTAATTTTGAGAAAAAAGAAAGCAGAAAATTAAGAAGAAAATAAATATAGATTTGGAGCAACTGCTTATATACCTAATATACCAAGAATAGAATATATTAGGTACATATGCTTTCCGTGGGAGTATGGTGTAACTATGATGATCTGTAGAATTAAAATTAAAAAAATAAATCAAAAACTTAGTACGCAAACTTAATTATATTAAAATAATTTAATTGATTCATTTTTAGGTATTCCATTTAAAGTAGGCTCAAAACCAAAACAACAGCTAATATTCTACCTGATTTTTTTTTATTTTTTATTTTTAATGTAGGGTGGAGATTCGAACTCATGACTTTTTGATCGGAATAGATGTCTTAGTACCTACTAAACTAGGTTCAAGTTGGCATTCTACCATGTCATTTAATTTGATTGAATAATGAGCGGAAATTTTTATGTTTTCAAAATTATTTCTTAATGGATTATTACTAATTTATTCAATAGCTTTAGATGTTTTAACTTTAATCTATGTCTTTTAAACAAAAACCCTAAACTGAGGAAATTAACACAATTACCCTTAAGTGAAATGTTGTTAAATGATCAGTCTAAGAGAAATTTTATATAACTGATCAACACTTTTTGGGGAAATTTAACATTTCATTCTCAATACTTTACCATTCTTATCAAATTTCCTTATTTTCAAAAAGGTTTCATTAATTATTAACTTCCCTAAGTACTTCAGTTATACCTCATCAATAGTTATTAGTCATCTCTACAATCACTTAATCAAATTGTTTTAAATTTTCGTAGAAAATTAAAGTCAATAAGAAATTATAAATTAGCACAGTCTGTTCTATGAATGATATATATGTTTATAAGTTCGTTCAATAACTACATGACCCTAGATATAATTGACCACACTTTTGAAAATGTTAGCCACGGTAAAACTATACAACAAAAAGAGAGTGTTAAGATTCATGGGTTCTATCTCAATTAAACCAATTGATAATGACAAAAGTAACACATATCTATTCCAAACCCTTGTTAGGTCGTTATATGTGGAGTAGTGGTCCTTTAGATTAAAGTGTCGAGAGAGGAGAATAAATGAGAATTGGGACGACAGTGCTTGAATTGAGTGGCGATGAGAAGGTGACAAATGGACAAATGAAAGCAAAGAATTCGATAGATGAATTGAAGAAAGGGACCATTTAGATACCTCAAGAAGAAGCAAAAATGAACAAAGAGTGCGACCAGATTCAGGTTGTTGGATAATAAAGAGTCAATATGTTTTGTCCTTTGAACTCTTCCACACCACACATATAAATCCACGAAAACAAATAAAAAACACGACCATTTGCAGCAAAATTCTATTGTCTTTGCCCTTTCAAATTGGCTGTTCGAATATGATCTCCTTTTTTTTCTTTTCTTTTCTTCCCTTTTTTTATCACTATATGCCCCCTTTGAAGGCCACCTTTCAATTCTTAGGGTTTTGTTTTGCTCCTCTATCAATCGACACTAGCCACTTTCAACCTTTTTTTCTCTTTTTATGTGTGAGAATATATATCTGAAATCCATTATTCATGTGTGTTTATTTGTCTAGCTATTTCTAGTAGTTTTTGGATATATAATGCGTATATGTAAAGAATTTGGACGTGATAAACTCAAGTTTTGTTCTTAAGCTTATCGATAGTGAGATGTTACATTATTTATATTCGAGTGCGTAAAACTTATATATATTATTTTAACTAGTATACAAACTTGTTTAGATATAGAGGGTTTTGGTAGCTAATATGATGAATTTGAGTTTTATAACTACTGCTCCATGGATGTCTAATTAAGCCAAAGGGGTTAGAATTAACTGAGGGGGAATGAGTTCAAATCCCATGATGGCCACCTGTCTTAGGAAAATTATTAATTTTTATGTGTTTTTTAGCATCAAATGTTGTAGGGTCAAGATTAGTCAACGAAAAAATACTTTAGCTGGGAGGTTATTGCAACAACCTTCAACCAAGATTTGAGAAGGTACATACAATTTTATCACTTAACTATGCTTAAGTTGGCACCTATTGATATATAATTGTTATTCTTTTAAAAGATACAGATTAATTGATGAGAAGTAATTTCGAGTACGTAATAACTATGTAGTGACAACATGTTGCAGAAGAATTCTTAATTATTTTGGAAAACGTCTCAAAAAGACTTTTTAATAGATCTTGTGAGACAATCTCCATGGATTGCGAATATTGTCATTTGTCAAATTGGCTAAGATATATAGTAAGTACATGAATGTAGAAATAGAATATATTTTATCCAAATCAAATATTCCACTCAATATAATTTATCAAAAAAAAAAAGGAGAATATGAAATTCCATATATATACACTTTTTATTCACAATGAGTAATTCAATTTTAAAAGTCATGTGGGAATGTAGAAATCAACCTTGTTTCTCTCATGCATTCCAGAGGGCTCATTTAAAAATAAAATTTTAAATATATTTTAGTTTTTAATATTCTATTTTGGTTCTCAACCCTTTCAAAAATGGTTCATTGAAATCCTATTAAACACTTAAAAGTCTCCTATATTTCTGCCCAACATTATGTTGGAACTAGAAGAGAATATTAGATGAAATGATTGTTGTATCATATGTAACGTCGGTTGCTCTTCAAGGTTAATACAACTTCGAACTCAGACATGCACTCGTTAGAGCCAGATAGAATCGAAGAACACACTCAAATCTTTGTAAAAAACTCATCATCTTATTTCCCCAGGCATGAAGAAACTCGATTTAGTTTAAAAAGGAAAAAGAAAAAAACGTCTTAAATTAATTAATAAAAACATTGTAAAATAAAATTAATTACTTAATTAAAACGTTAAAAAATTAACTTGTTCAAATAATTAAAAATAAATAATACGTTTTTTCAAAACCATAAAAGAGATATTCAATATACTTTGTCATTTCCAACAGATTAACTCGACAATATATGGATAATTCAGTACGAAATAAAATATTTAAATATAAAAGTTTGGCAACAAAAAAAAGTATTAATAAAGAAAAAGAATATTAGGGTTTGGCAATGGTAATTTAATTTATTCCATTATTGAAAGGAACCCCCACAAAGGAGAAAACATAATGTGGGAAATTAGTTGTTGGTGTAGCCCTTCTTGTGGAATACGTCTCATTCTTTCCCACACGCACCAAACACACAAAAGACAAAGATTCCCACGTGTGGGGTTTCGAAAAAGACTTCTTTTTTGGAAAAAAAAAAGACTTGGAATTTTATAATAATTAATCTAAATGGATTCCCATAAATCCAATAATTAAATACCCTAACGACTTAGGACGATGACAAATTTATTTTTTCTTCTCTCTCTAAATATGTTGATTGTGAAATTCGTATCAATCATCAAGAATGTTCTTAAAAAGTGGATTAGGATATAAAAGAAAAGAAAAGGAAAAATTGTTTGTCCAAAAATAAGCATGGTTTTTTAGAAAATAGAAATAATGAAGGAAAGAAAGTTAATTATAAATTTTATTTTTATATTTGTGAGTGTCCATATCAGCTTACACCTCGATTAGCCATCATGGGATTTGAACCCTAATCTCTTTAGATCAATGAGTCATCTATGATCGTTAGACTTAAGCTATAATATTTAGTGTTTAGGAAAAGAGATATTAATTAATTATACTTATATTCTATATGTTCATGTCTAGTGTGAGTGAAGATATATCGTTACTTGTTAATCTTATTTATCGTCTTAAATAGTGATTGTTTATTAGTTTGTTAATGTGATATTCAATAAATAAATCATGCGGCTAACATATGAGTGTCCATTTGATAATGTTCTCATTAACCATCTTTTTAATAAAAAATAAATAAAAATGTATCTCCACAACCCTACAGATTCAATAACGATAAAACAATATTTTTATTATTATTTCGAAATAAATTGAAAAAAAAAAAACTTTACCTTATTGTTTCGAAAATTATTATCTATACCCAATACTTAAGTTTCTTAGAAACAAGAAGCTGAAACGTTTCGATTAATCCATTTTCTATCAGTTTTGTCGAGGCTATACTTACTAGTATTCGTGTCAAAAAGTGAATAATAGAAATTTCGTAAAAAAAGAAATAAATTATTAATATAATATAAATAAATTGCGAAATTCCTTCGGACCCCACTTCACACAAAGACCCCATAACACAATTCAAAAAAAGAACACAGAAATATGGCATTAAAGTTTGTTCTTTTGCCAATATTCACATAGCTTCCATTTTCCATTCCCATTTTCTCCATATATCTATATATATAAATATATATATATAACACTGCCCCTTATCCTTCCCAAGCTCAGAGAAAAAAAAAATTAAAATAAATAAAAGAAAAAAATGTCCGGCGTGTGGGTGTTCGACGACAACGGCGTGATCCGTCTGGCGGCGGCGGAGGGGGAGGCGCGGCGGAGGAAAGTGCTGGTCCACACGCCGACGAACGAGGAGATGACGTCATACACGGTGCTGAAAAATAAGCTGCGTTCCGTCGGGTGGGAGGTCTATTACGAAGACTCGGAGATGGTGCAGTTTCACAAGCCCTCCTCCGTGGACCTCATTTCTCTCCCCGCCGACTTCGCCAAGCTCAAGCCCAGGCACCTATACGACATCGTTGTGAGGAACCGTAATCTTTTCCAAGTTCGAGATATCCAGTCCCACTAAATGCCACGTCGTATTCATCCCTTTAATTTCTCTCTACTTTTATTTCCTCTCTCTTTCTCTTGTTCTTGTGTGTGTTTCTCTATCGGTGGTTGTGTAAATTTGTTGTTCAAATTACATTCACGAAGGATAAAATGGTAAATTTCCTAGGGTACTTATGGAAAGTTTTTCCTTCAAGTCAGCAACGTTTGAAATATATGATTGGGATTTATGTAATGAAATTATGGGTCTAGTTTAAATCTAATATCACTATTTCAAAATTATTTCATTTTGGGTCCGGCCAGTTGCCCATTTTTGTTTCCTAACCTTTGAAAAGTTCATCATTTATAGGTCTTTGCTTTTAACGATTTAACGATTTAATCATTTGATTTTGAGTTTGTATTGTTAATGATCTTACGTTGATAAGATAATAGACCTAACAAAAGTCTATAATAGACATGAACTAAATTTTGAGATGGAATCCTATGAATATTAATATGGTATCAAAGTCCAAAATCTTAAACGAACATCCAATCCAAAAATGAGATCCGATTAAACATAGCAAGAGCAAGGATTAAAATGCACTTTTTAAGAATTTTAAGCAACAAAAATAGAAATAAAATTTAAAGTTAAAATCGTCCATAAATTAATTAGGTCTCTAACCAGAAAACGAAGAAATTAATAAGTAATGGGGGAGTATTTGAATCATATTACTAGGCCGATGCGATGGCTGTTGGGTGACGCGTGGAAGCTAGAGAGGGAGGGATGGGGAGTTGACACATAGATAAATAAAAAGGGTTTGAATTTATTATTTTTACTTTTCCTTCAACTTGCTAGCAGGATATAGTCCCCACGTGGGCACCACGTTATGTGGAATTCTTTCAACGCCCATTCCATGTAAGTTTGAAATCTTCCACCAAATTATTTGAGAAAGTTACAACAAAAAGTAGGTTTTTTATTATGTAGAAAGTACGAGAGAGAAATTACAAATTAAAATTTATTTCAAACTTGTATATCCAATACTTACTAATGAGTAGATGTATCCAATAATTCTTTTCCAATTTAAAATTAAAAAATACATTTTAAATTGCTTCATCCAACTTATTTAAAAAAATTGACAATTAAAAGAGATGCATAGAAAAAGGGAGAGAAAATATAATAAATAAATTTCAATTCTGTAATTGTGGTAAATATGAAGATGCCGGCAGTTTTTGTTTGGTTTTCATGCATGATAGGGAGGAAAATAGGTCCATGCAAAAATTATAAAAAAAAAAAAAAAAAAAGTGGAGAGAATTAGAATAATAATAATAATATGATACCTAATTAATTAATTAATTACTTATTGTGTGTTGAGTTGGGACTTGGGAGTAAACAAATTTTTCTTTGGAAAAAGTAAAATAGTTGTTAAATTCTATATATAGTGAATATAAGTAATAATGTTAGAAAAATGATGATGTTGGGTTAGAGTGAACTGACAGAGCACGTGTGGGTGTGCATGCATCACAAGCCGGTGACGATTAGAGAGAGTCTGATGGGTCAAGGGATGCCCATATTGTGGGGAAGGGTAAAAAAGGCAATATACCCTTATCATCTCTAACTCCTATGGTCAAGATTCCTCAATTTGTTGTACTAAAACAATTACTTAGTTATAATATAAAATTGGGAATCAATCAATGAGACAGCACTTTTAAATTTAGAACTTTTTTTTCACGGACCAACCGCCTGATCCTACTGACAGGATTACTCGTAGGATATTAAATCTTAAGTATAGCCACCATGTTAAACTTTGTTCTTAAAAATGAGTAATTTCATCTTAAAATACCAACAATCACCTTCTCTTTTCTTAGTTCTTCAACCTCGCACCTTTATCAATAATTACTACTTTTATCCTTTCTCTCTCATCTGTAACATTTAATTAATTGTTTTATAATTTTACTCTTTCTTTATTTATTTGTACTACTAATAATTTTTCCTTAAATAAAAAGTTATACAACTTTGATTACTTAGTGTTATTTTATTGTAAAATATTACAACTTTCTATTTAATTTTACTTTATTATTATTAATTAATATCAATAACTTTGTTACAATATACCATTACTATATTTAATAGTAATTAATAATGGTTGTTCCAGTAAAAATTATATTAAATTTTATAGTTACTATAATTTTATTTTATTTATTATTTGTCATTGTTAAATTGTTGTAGTAAAAATAATTTTTAGTTTTAGCTAGAAGTAAGAAATAGATATTTTAGTAATTGTCATATATCTTGATTTCAAACCGTTTCAATAATACAAACGAAAAAATTTCTAATAATCGACATCCAGAAAATAACATGCACATCCAAATTCACCACGAATGAATGGGGCCTAAAGATTTTGAGGGAGGAGAGAGGAGATTTTTGACAGTCGTGGGAGATGGGCAGCAATGCTCTCCCTATTGAGCAGTCGCTTCATTCCCTTTGCCATTTCCTTCACCATATTTGCATTCTTGAATGGCCAAAAACCAATCAATGCAATCTCAATTTCGAACGTTAGCTTTCATTTGAGTTCCTAAATTTTTAAAAACTTCGCCGTTTTATCCTTAATAAGAAAAAGTGTACCCTGACGAATTTAAGAAAACATAAGCTTCTTGACTTAAAGAGGATACATTGACAGAACTAGAGAAGGCTACAATCAATTTTGTACCTAAGAAAAACTTGAGATTCTCATGGATGGTTTAATTAGGCATAAGATAGGCCAATCGAGCCGAGAGAGTAAGGAGTGGGGTGCAAGAGTCATTCTTGCGACCTTCTCCCATATATTTTAACTCTTCTTAGTTCGATTATTGAGTGATTGATATTCTCACATATATCATACAGTATTGTTAAGAATATTAAACATAATCACATATTATTTCAAAGCTTATTATTTTCAAGTGTCAATAATCTATAAACATCAAACCAAATCTTAAACTAAACTATTGATAAGTTAGATGATGTGATAGCAACCATAGCCTAATAATAGATGAAACGTTATCCGATCCCCCTCATCCTAAGCCTAGTGCTCCATATTGAATTATAAATATGGATTCTTTTCTATAGTAAACTTATTCACCAGGCTCCAGCAACATCCAATATATATGTATGCTCTTGGTTTGGTTCGAATTTCAAATTAGACTTTTTCTTTTATATCCGTGAGTGTCCTAGCCAGCTTACGTGCATCTCGACTAATCTCACGAAACAACCGTCTAACCCTATAACATTTGGTGTCATTATGAGATTTGAACTCATTCCCTCTTAAATAGCCCTAATCACTTTGGACCAATGAGCCACCAATGATGGTTAACTTTCCAATTAGACTTGTTCTTTCGTATGAACAATTGTTTAATTTTTGGCCAAAGTTCTACTTATTTTGGCTTATTTCTATTATTTTTACGCATGGAGACATGAAATAACTTCAATGTCGTATTGTCATGGTCTCCCAAGCAATATATGACATCATTTATATCTACAACATCACACAATGTCTCAATAAACGATACATGATGTTACATACCCTATCAGCATCCTACACTATACTATCTATAATCACTTTCCTTACAACAAATATGTATATGGAGATTTGAAACTTCTATCTCAAAGGAAGAAATAAATGCCTTATTTAAATTTTAGTAAGCTTAAATGCCCCCTTCTTCATTCATTTTAAAATTAGAAGTAGTGGATGAACTACTTTAGTGTTTGAAATTATTATCGGGGCTTTTGCTCTATCTTTCTATAAAAAAATCATTTGAAATTGGGATGTCAGATCTCAGCGGATAGTTCTGTAGAGGGAGAGGGAGAGGAAACTCTAATTCCATAACCCACAGGAGAATTCTAAGAGTGCAAACTGCAAATGAATGTCCAGAATCTACAAATGAAGAAGGCAGGTTAAATATGTAGGGTGTTTGCCGAGAAGACCTAAAATTAAGAGAGAATAAGAATTTTCACCCATCTTTGGTCACAACTATCTTTCTTCTGCCTCCTCAACCCAAGAGTTATACCACTTTCTCGGCAATTCTAGCATTTTACTCCTCAACGAACGGGGGGAAACCAACTGAGTGAGGCCCACTCCAAGAATATCCTAGGCAACAATATTTTGTTCATTATCATTCATTTCACCAATACCCAATACCACCCTCGAGTAAAAATAGTTAAAGCTTAGACCTGTTTGATTTCTTCTCATTTATTTGGTATGTTTTCACCATTGACAAAAATACAGAATTCTTAGCCAAAAGAGAGTATGTGTCAGATGAATTGTGAATGAAATAACATAAGAGATAACATAAGAGATGTAGGTGAAAGATTGTTAAAACACACCCCAATGGGAGGTGTCTGGTGATAGCTAGGATAGAGAGGAAACTTTCTGAGTTTATTGATAGATTCTCCGAGAAAAATGTAGCAATAATATAACAGAGAACAGTAGGGGAGAAATCGAACTCCTTGGTCCTACAGCTTGGTAGTATGGTGGCGTGGGTGAGAGAGTGTTTGGGGCAGGCAGAATAGTATTCTCGTGGAAAAGGAGGGCTTTCTTTAGAAAGAGAGATGAGACTGGATTTGATACCAAAAAATGAGAACATTCAAGAATTTCTTGCAATTCCCATACAGACTAAATCTTGATCTTTGAGTTCTTACAAAAGACTAGTGTATAAGTAATCATAAATCTAAAAACTCTACACTCATCTTAGCCAAACTCTACCAAGTTGTCTTTAACATGTCTAGAACAGAGCAAAAATGAATCATTGTCCTTTTAATGGAAAATTAACTTTTTCATGGAGAAAAATGAAAGAATACAAAACCAGCCAACGAAAAGAAAAGGACACCACAAGAGAAGTCGAAACAAAACCCTGTAGTATAGATACAAAAATGGACTGAAACAAATAAGAACAAAAACCTCTCCGTGCAAGGGCATTGAACCTAGCTAAAGACCAAACTTCCCTCGAGACTGCTAAATACAAAAAGGGCTCCTTAATGAGCATAGATAAACATAAACTGTTATCTCCAAAAGGCCTCCTAAGAAACCACGAGTTTGGTGATCAATCAGACTAATTGGCCTGATGTGAAAATAGATACCCAGAAAACTTAACCATTTACTTATCAAAGAAAAGGTTCAATGCATGCTTAAAATAAGGAAAGTTATTAATTTGCAGCAAAGCACTAAGCAGTATCTCTATGATATTAGATACCCCGCTTTTGGGAAAAAAGTTTATAATCCGCATAAGTTTAACACTAATTCAAGCGACAAAAATTAAACATCATGGAGAGGCAAAACTTAAAAATTTGACTTGAAGCCTGAGGCAGTATACTAATTTGGGCTCAAATTCCTATTGACCAAGAAACTTTACACGAACAACTCGAGTATACCTGGATATACGTCCACAGAACATGAATCTGATACACAAAAGACTCAGCTTGGCTTCATCGTTGATTCAAAGCTCATCTTCCATCCTCAAATACTCTCCAATATCCGACTGATGGAGAACCACAATCCCATTGGGATCCAATTTCCTACAGTCCTGCGTGGACTTCGCCGCAATTCCAAACCCCAAAGGCACGTCCGACATCGAATACACGACGACTCCATCACCAGGAGCAATATTTTCAGTAATCCGCCCTAATCCGCCTTTCAAAACGTGGTTCCCGTACAAAAAAGACATCTCAGATGTAGGTTTAAGCCAAACCTTGTGCTTCGCATTGGGGGCCAAGAGACCTAGCGACTGAACAGTGAGATGGAAACTGCCGCCATGAGTGATCTTGCCGATGCAGGTGCCGAGAGCGACGAGGTTGCGGCGGGCTACGTTGGTGGCGCGCTTGACGAGGGAATCGCTGACGTAATAGACCTTGTTCTTGTGGAGGCGGAAGCAGTAGCGGCCAGGATTTGGTTCGGGGCCTTCGTGAGAGGGATTCTCGACGATGTTCCTGAGGTTGTTTCCGGTGAATTTGTGGAGCTTTTCGAATACCGCGGTGGTCTCCTTCTCGTCTAAAGGTCTCATCGCGGCCTGAGAATAAGCAAATCGGCCGGTCGGAGCAGGGGATTACGCGGTGACTGCGGAGGTTTTAGGGTTTTTCAGATGGTTTTCCCTCACTTTCTCGGGGATTTTCCCTGGAAAATTGGAAGAAACCCTACTTGAAGTTCTAGCGAAGCCCGGGCCTGAATTTTATTATTATTTTTTTTGAATGAAGCCTGGGCCTGGTCTTAAGAAAGCCCATAAAAATTTAAGAATGGATATTTATGTTTTAAGAAAATATCTTTTAAAAACCCAAAATTTTAAAATATTTAGAATTAATCCAAATTCCACTTTGGTCCCTCCAATTTAAATAGGGTTTCAAATACAAGTTATAAAGTTCACGCTTTTAGTTCTTAAAGTTTGTAAAATAATTCTAAATAGTTCTATGAGTAACTTTGACTAAAATGATGTGATAATTTAAATTGTAGAGTGTATTTTCCTGTGATTTGACAAATATATTAATTTAATAATTTTTCTTTAAATTATCTATTCAATTTCCTTTCACCTTCTTCTACCTCCCCTCCTTCGATGGAGCTTACCACCGACCGCCAGAAGCCATTTTATCAATGTCCGCCACCACTGCCAATCTCCGATGACGAAATTCGTTGGCTAGAGAGAACAAAGGAGAGAGGGGGAGCTCTCCCTCTCTACTCCCTCTCTTCGGCCAGTGAACAGAGGAAAGAGGGAGAGGTCCCCCTTTCTCCTCCGTTCCCTTATGGCCGACGAAGGTCGTCGATGTAAGTAGCAACGGTGACATCTGGCGAGGATGAAGATGGCAACTCATGACATTTTGGTCATAGATATATGCCTTAACCACTTGAGTTTGGCTATTATTATTATTTTCTGTTCATGGGTCATGTATGACAATTTACACCACATATATAAGACGTGCATCAAGTAACCTCCCTATGGTGGAACAAGTAATTGTTGACAACAGCCTTTTGCCACATTTAAATTATTGCATTTGACTTAAATACGAAGGGGCCTCCAAATCTCTTCTTTTTTAAAAGTTCCCACAAAAAATTTTAAAAAAATGTTCTTCAGATTGTATACGTCTTAAACATGAAATGATCTAGGATCTCTTGCTCTAATACTATCATAAATATAATAAATCACCCCAACAAAAATTAAAGTGAGATGGATTAGGATAAATTTAATCATTTATATTGGAAATCTCTAGTAATATGCTTGATTCAATATTTGTAAGTATCGTCTTTCAACGTGCATATGAGGACAACACCTAAAATAATACGAGGATCATTATAGGTGTTTAGCCTAATTAGTCAGTCACGCACGCTTGTATATACGGTTTTTACTATTTTCAAACGAACAAATATTGATACAAATTTAAATTTTTCCGAGTATTGGATAACATTATTTCTCTCTTTTTACTCCATACTTTTAGTTTTATATTTGAAAAAAATAAAATAAATAAATAAATTATTTATTGTTCTCATTTCTTGTTTTTTAAGAATTTTGGTTTCTTTCCTTTCTATACCTCGTTTCCAAAGTTTAAAAATACAGTTACAAAAGTACTATTGTTATCACATTTAACCTTTAACACTACAAATTTTCAAAGGACTTCTTTCTTTCTTTTTTTTTTTTTTTTTTTACCACTTCATGTGAACTTTAACTAACTTTTCTAGGAGGGGCTTAGAGAGAGGAAGAATTTTTTATTTTTCCTCATACCATTTTATTTATTAAAAAAAACTGTAAATCTATAATTTTGTTAATAATTTGTTATTTAAATCTAAATAATGTGAAATTAATAACAGTGCACAATTGAGATGGGGACTTTGTTTTTTAATAATGAAAAAAAAAAAAAGTAGGTTTGAAAATATTTCCAAAAATAGGATAGCTAAATTGTGTACAATGTACATGATTTAGTGAAATCGTGTCCATTGAACACGATTTTAGTAGAATCGCGTCCATTGGACGCGAGTCTTGTGTGACGGGAGCCACGTGGGCGATAAAAAATTGTGTACATTGTACACGATTTTGTTAAATCCGTGACTAAATCATATACATTGTACACGATTTCACTACATCAGGTCCCACCCTTTTCTTTTTTTCTTTTTTTTCCTCGATAATACTTTGCTATTTTTTTCCTCGAATGCACTTGTCCAACAAGTTTCCAATATATATAACAATGTGGCGTCAACGTTGTGACCGATGAGTATTACATTTCTTTAATTAATTAATTATGATATTAATTTTTATGTATATGCTAATTTTTTATTTTTTTATTTTTGTAGAATTTTTTTGTCAGGGAGGCGCGTTCATCATAGGCACCAAATTCAACCGGCAAGCTCTTAGGCACCAAATTCAGCTGGCAAATTTAAGTTTGCATACTTTCCGAATTCAGCCATAAATTATTATGGTTAATAAATTTTACAAAAAAAAAATTGGGTGAACTCATGTACGTTGTACACGATTTACCTTTCCAACATTGAGAGGAGGCACGCTCGTTGTAGGCGTCAAATTCAGCCAACAAATTTAAGTTTGTATACTTTCTGAATTCAGCCGGCAAATTATTATGGTTAATAAATTTTACCAAAAAACTAAAAAATTTGGATGAACTTGTATCACCTTCCACATGTACATTGTACACGATTTTTGACTTTGACTCCACTACCCTACTTTTGTCAATAGTTTTGAAATTCAGCCTATTTTAGATTTTTTTAATTTTATTTTGTAATTTACGTTAAATTTATAATTTCTTTTTTAATTTTATTATTTGAAAAAATGGTCCTTGAGATGGTTGTGGGCGTCACCATCACGAGCATGCGTGAAAAAAACGGTCTAAATTAGTGGTTTTGAATTTCTGAATTCTGATTGATGGCTCCCTTTAGTTTGTCATTACCTTCCTTTTGCTTTAAAAAAAAAATAATAATCAATAAATAATATTTTCCTTTCTTTTTAGTTTTTATTCAAAATATTCGAAATGACTCAACGTACAATTTGGTTTTTATGTTTTAACTTCAATTCACCTTTTATATATCAAAATTCTTAATTTTGATAATCCCGTCAACAATACTGTTAAATTGTAATAATAATAGGACAAGGTGTATAATTTAAGAATTATAAATTAATTAGCATTAACCATATAATTAACTTAGCGAGATACGTTTAACTTTAACTTTAGGGGCAGTTTGTTTCCTAGAAAGATGCCACCGTTTTGATTTGAGTAATATTTATGAGAATATGTTTGACAATATTTGAATGACTATATTTATTTGGTAAGATTTCGTACGTAATAATATATTAAAATTATCCTTGGCCTTATTGACCAATAGACCAACCGTTGTAACAATTTTGTTTTTATTAATTTATTATTATACTTTTATGTCAATTTAGTTTATGTTGGGTGAGTGTTAGAACGGTAATAAAGGAAGGATTGCACACTAGATTTCAGTTGAAAATAAATTACGATATTGTAACGGTTGACTAAAGTTTATTTTATAACTAAATATAGTATATAAATATAATTGTATATAGTCATTTATAAAAAAAATGATTAAAGAAAAAATATATAGAATAAAAATGAATGACAAAATTGTCAAAAGAGTATGCCCTTAGCAAGAGAATCTTCGAAATTAACGTTACATGATTCATGAAGGCATCGAAAATAGCTTAGATATCTAGCGACTAAATAATGAGATCTAAAAATATTCAAGTATCTAACGTTCAATCAAATAGAGAAATCTTAATGTCTATCCCATAGAATTCCCACAAAACAAGATTTCTTAAATTCTAATGCAACTTGAAAAAAGTTATTGTGGATCAAGCCATATGAGATTGGTAAAGTTTTTGTTTTTATGAAGTAGATATGTTGGACTTGTTTTGTCATATAATACATTTTCAAAAGTGTACTAAAAATAATAAATTTGAATATACTTGAAGAAAATAATAAATTAAATTAATAATATAAAAATAATATACATCTATACCTATGATCAAACTTAAGGTTATTTTATAAAAAGCAGCAATATAACCTTTATGGTAAAATATACTTCTGGACTCTCAATTTTAGATTTAGTTTTTATTTGATGATTATTTATAAATCATCCTTCTTATTTTTTTAGATTTAAATTTAGTTTCAATTCAATTCTTCAAATTTCAAAAAATTACATAATTACCGTTGGTTAACTTTATCATTTTGTTAGGTCAACTAATGGTAGACTCAACTTAGGAACTAATTAGAAACCAAACTTCAAGAACCAATTAAAAATTAAATTCAGACAAAAAAAAATTCCTTTTAAAATGTAATGACCAAATAAAAATTAAATTTAAATCTAGAAAAATGCTGGTTTTTTAAAAGGACCAAATAGAAACAACATTGGAATCTTTAGAAACCAAGTATTTTACCTTTCATATTAAATAGATCTTAATGCTAGTAAGAAAGAAAAGGGAAAACGAACTTAACTAATTCATTAACGATACATTTAATTTTAAAAAATAAATAACAGTATAATTATTTATGACTCGTTTTAACATTCTTGTCTTTGTTTCTTCATTTCTTAAAAAGAAAAACGAATTACATTGCTCCAACATCTATCAACTATGCTAAAACAATCTTAAATTGAAGATGGAAATAAGAAATAAAAAACTTGTTTTAGTTCTTTCTAAAATTTCTATACAAAATGTTTCCAAAAAAAGATAAACAAGAAATGTAATTAATTACAAAATGCTTAAAATTTTTAATAAAATTAAAAACGAAAAAAATGAGAACGTTACCAAAGAGCCTGCCTATCTTATTAGGCTATGCTTGGTTTCAAATTTCAACGAAAGACAATCTTGAATTTTGATTCTTCAAGATAAAAGTAAAATTCACCAAAGTTCAATTTATTAAAATTATTCGTGTTCAAATTCCCCAAGTCCATTCTATCTTGTTTTCTACCAACTTTTAGAAGAATTCTGCAAATAATTCAAATGGTCAGAAATTAGTGTTTCTAAATTTCAATTACCTTTCCTAATATTTTAAGAATGGTCAACAAAAACAAATTTACCTTTGAAAAAAAAATGAAATTATCACATATTAATATTTAATATACAAAAGTCACACAAACAAAAAATGCTAGCCAACTCTACCCTCGGAGATTTAGAAAGAAAAAAATCAATAGTACAGAACGACATCGTTTATTCAAAAGCCAAAGCCACCGGAATCACTGAATCCTGCGTCGTAGCCGGCGGTGTCCGACACCAAATCTCCGATCAAAAGCCCTCCCACCATTCCTCCGACCAACCCAGCTCCCAATCCCAACCCCATGTTATTCATCTTATGCTGCGCCGGCGGCGGATAATACGCCGGCTGAGGTCGGTATCCGTAGGCCGGCGGCGGTTGATGCTGGTATCCGTACCCTGGTTGGGGCGGTGTCGGCGAAAACGCACCATACGACGGCGCCGCCGAGTACGCGCTGTATGACGGCGTCAACTGCGGGTAAACACTATATCCAGTCTCCGGCGCCGCCACTTTTGGCGGAGGGACCGGGTAAAAGTTCGAAGACGACGGAGGATAAGCTTCCGCCTCCGCCGCTTTCGGCGGAGGGACTGGGTAAAAGTTCGAAGACGACGGAGGATAAGCTGCCGCCTCCGCCGCTTTCGGCGGAGGGACTGGGTAAAAGTTCGAAGATGACGGAGGATAAGCTTCCAGCTTAGGTGGCGGAGGAGCATAAACCCCACCGTAACCGTAACCCACCGAAACTGGCCCGGACGAAACCACCGGATACGCGCTAACCGGCTTGTGAACCTCCGCCGCAGCTGGTTTGAACCCTTCGACCGGGTCCGGTTTAATCGGACCGGCGACAGAATTATCCCCAAATTTGTAACCGAAATTCAAGACCCCCTGGGGATTTCCGGAAGGTTTTCTCACCTGGTAGCTCAGATGCTGCATCGAATTGCCGCCACCGCCACCGCCGCCGCCGGAATCTAGAAGCTCCTTCACCGGAACGTAGACTTCGCCGATGTCCCTATCGCCGAGATTCCGCTGGCAACGTAGCTTGAAAACGAGCGTGAGGCGGTTAGCCCTAGCGGCGGCCTCATCGACGGCGAATTTCATCGCGAAATTCCAAATCGGATTGCTACCACCTTCCTTATCGACGGGGGCTTGGAATCTCTGCTTGGTCTTGGGCTTGGCGTTGCCGGCGCCGTCGTCGACGAGCTTGACGACGGCGTAGGCGTCCATCTTCATGAGGAGGTTGACGTTGTTGAGGTCGCGGGCGGAGACGAGCTTGATTTCCATGGATCTTTCCATATTTGGGAGATTCGATTCAGAAGAAAACCGATTCAGATCGGAGAATTGGGCGGTGGAGAGAGATCGACGGAGAGACGTGGCGGGCCAAAGCGCGTGGATTAGATTTGTGGATTTATAAGAGTGAAAGGAGTTTTAGGTCGACGGAAGAACTGGAGAATTCAATCCGCCGGAACCATCCTCGAAATTTACCCCACCGCCCGGATTTATTTTTCTTTTAATTGTAATATATATACATACAACTTTGTAAATAATTCGCTAAATTACCAAAAATAAAAGACAAAAATCAAAACAGAAAAAACATAAACAAAAACAAAAGGCCCTCGATACTTTACATTTGTTTAAAAAATACTTATATTTTTCAGAAATTTTAATACTAAAACATTTGTTAATATTTTAATACTTTAACATGATAATGAGTGTGGACTATTTGAATTAAGTCTTAACCGATAAAATGTGGGAAAAATTATTATTTTTAAAAGAGGTATTAGAGCAAAATTGGGTAGATAGATTGTGATTTGAGAATAACACTTAACTTTCTGACACGTTAACTATCAGATATTCTGACACATTAACTTTCTGTTCAAAATATGGACAGATACTTGCTCAAAAGATTTTTTTTTTCTTAAACACTAATGTAAGGTTGATGGTAGTATTGAAATTTTTTAGATGATATGGATATTTTTTAAACAAATTAAAAAGTTCGAGGTAATTTTATAATTTAGCCTACATAACTTATATTTTCTAACCTTCAAATTATTATTGTCGTAATATTGGGTTAAAAAATACCTTTGGTGATGTATTTCGTGGAAATAACGTTAGTATTTGAACTTTAATTTATAAAAAGTTAATTACTACATTTGGTTGACAAGGTAATTCGTAGGATATTAAATCCTAGTTAGGTGAGTTTGAACTCAATCTTTCTAAACCATTTGCTATTTACATTGGCGCTTATTGACCACTAGACCATCCCATAATGGTTACATAGTTGTAGACACCTATTCAACCAAAAGGTGGTAAGTTAGAATTTTCATCCTCACATATTATATTAAAAAAAAAACATAAATCTCTTTGTAGATTTTTTCTTGTATTAGCCATTTTTCCCTTCAAAAGTGCAATTAAATTTTATTTGTCTCAGTAATTATATTTTAAAGTACAGTCAATGGATGAGTACGATTTCATCAAAATTAGGTAAATGTCGTCATGATGATTGGTGCAGCTGAAGGAGTTTGGGCGATACAATATTGAATTATTAATTTTGTATTAAGAAAGGAGAAAGATAATCAAAAGAACTAAAAAAAACACTTAATAAATTATTAAAAAACCGTCAAAAAGATATACCTCCAACCATGAGGTTGTCAGTTCGAATCCCTTCCCCAACAGTTTGTACTAAAAAAAATTACTAGAAAAACACTTAATAAAAATAATATTATATTTACATTAATTCATCTATTATATATTCATATATCTCACAAGTCAAGATTTAAGAAAAAAAAAAAACAAAAAAGTGTGTAGCTTCGCTATATTAATACCATTGATATGAACTGTGTATTAGTTGGTCCAATTTTATAAAATATTAAGTTAAAAAAATAAAAATCTACTTTTAATATTGATTTTATTTTTTTCAACAGATAGATCCATGATACAACTAATAAATTTAGAACTCAAAATAATTTTAAAGACCACCTTAGATTATTTAGAGAGGTCATTGTCCAATTTTGGTATATGCCACCATTTTAAAAAAGATTGGTTGCCTATTTAATTGGGATTTTCTAAAAAAAAAAATAATGCATTAAATAAAACAAACAAAAATAAATAGGGAGTGGAAGATTCCAAAATACAGTTATTGAGATGTCAAAAGAGACTTGGTCCACCCACCAAAAGTCCTCATAATTATGATTCATGTGAATAATATCTCAAATAATGGCATAAAGATGCTTTCATATTAAAAAAATGTATAAATCAATATTATAAAATTTAAATATCTAATAAATAATAAAGTAATGTATATATCATTATTTAAATAATGATAGATTTCCCGCCTAGCAATTTTATTTCTGCAGCAGTAATTGACATATATATCCAACAAAGAGGATGCGAATTAAATCTCACAACTCAACATATTATATTAAAAATAAAAATTTGTTTCTAAAAATAAAAATTGTAAAATATTTTTAAAATTTTAATCATTTTTTTTTTAAAGATCAACCATTTTTATTATTAAAATGACCTTATAATTAGGGAAATATCAGATAAGTTAAAGAAATTATTAAAACTTTAAATCTTATTTATTGTTTTCTATTATTTGTGAGTTACAAAATATAAACGTGTGATAGCTTAAAAATATAAATGACATTATATTTTCTTTTTTGTGAAGAAATATAAGTTTTATATCTCTTTGTTAACGAGTTACAATAAATATATTTATTGATAAGTTTTATTTCTATTTGTTAACAAATTGGAATAAATATATTTATTTTGGAACATTCTTCAAATAGGAATTATCGTGTAAAATAAAGATATGAAAATTATTATACAGATTCGAGCTCCTAAGAACATATATATGATCGACTTACTTATGTCACACCAAATGATCAGAGTATATAATAACTTATATATTAATAAAAAATATTACATATTCATCTTGCCGGATAAAATTTAGAAATTCCCAAATGATTAAAATCTATTTTGGCAAATTCTCTATCATGAATACTAAATCTTGGTACGTGCATCTATTTTACTTTCGAACCTGATTTATTTTTTCTTTGCATAAATAGATATTATTTTAAGGGAATAATGAGAGGATAAGGTAAATTATTTGTATGTCTAAAAAAAGAGTAAATTATTGATATTATCACGTAAGAACTATATACTTTTATGTTAATTTTACTAGTTTATTTTGAGTGACATGATTATAAGATGGAAAAAAAAGCATTTTTCATTATTTATTTCTAAAAAAGAATTTGAAAAAGTTTCTCGTCTCCGGTCAAAACTAGGGATTTCTTATTTTATTGAACTTTTAGATTATATTTCTATATTAATTTTTGAAAAATTTAAAATGATTGAATTATATGATAAAAGGAAAAACTGATATTCCAAAAACTGGTTGGGGAAGTCTAGTAAAATGTTGACCTTGACACATTCAAACAACGACTTAAAAAAAATTATAATAAAAAAAAAACTTCTAAAAAAATAAGATATTATTATAAATAAATAATAATTATTGGTTTGGGATTGTGAAAATGACATTTTTCGGAAGCTTCTATCAGCTTCTTTATGGCTTTTTCAAGTGTGATTTGTACATTAATATCATCACCCAACCAGAATGATGCAAAATATTCCCTAAATAAAGATGTTAATTATGAGAATATTATATCTCTACTTTTTAATGAAAACTTTTAAGAAGATTTTTAAATTTTATCTTTTTAAAAAAAAAATTATTTGACGAAATATCACAAGTAAGGTTTTAAAATGTACTACAAGAGTAAAGGTGCACTGTAGCAGATTTTTTACTATAATGAAATATATATATATTTAGTACAACATGTAATGGTGGTGATCGAACTCACAACCTCTTAGTTGGAGATATATGTCAATTAACGTTGAGCTATGCTCGTTTCGACAGAACGAAATATTCTTTTAAATCCTAATAAGTATAACAAAATTAAAATAGATATACAAATAAATATTACGTCACACGCCAAATATAATATATGCATCTCTTTTAATTTGTTGTTAGGTTCGTTTCACCCACCAAATTTCGAAGAGTTCTGGTTAAATGTTCGTTATGGATCTTATTTTATCTCACATATCATGTGCTACATATGTAGATGCAACCATTTTATGTTGTTTTTATGTTGTTTGTTGCATGATGTTCATGCACTTGACGTTACTGCAAAAAGATGTTTGCATTAACAATATTTTTTTTTGTATTTTTTTAGTACAACATGTTGGGGAGGGGATTCATTTAACTTCACCTAATACCTCAGCACGGCCCATGACTTCACACACAATCTAATGTTGAACTCAATATTTCATAAAACCACAATCTTTAAAGTCAGGAAATTTCAAACTAGCCCATGTCATGAAAAGGCTCCAAAATATGGATGAAATTATATATATCATGCTATATATCCATCAACTATTCATTAATTCAAGATCATAAGGTGGGAGTAATGTTTACCATTTTCTTCCCAATTCACCTAAAGCAATTTCACTCACAGCCCCATGGTATTTGAGAGCCACACTTGTTAAAAGGGAAAAAATGGTTTTTTTTCCCCTAAATTTATTATTATTATCATTTTATGTATGCTAGCTAGCAAAGATAATTATTAGAGACAATTTTCCATAATTAAATACAGCAAATAATAATAATAATAATAATAGAAAAAACAAGGTCAAAATACTATGGTAGTCTATATGCTTTCAATTTTTGATCATTTTAAAATATTCATTTTAATCGATGTAATTTTAAAAAGTGATTATTTTAATTCCTTAATTTTTTTATCTCATTTTTATAAAACAATTTCAACACAATACCATAAAGAAAGTGATAGTTTTGGTTCTTTAAATGATATCTATTGTGTATAGAATTTATATGATAAAATTTTACAAACAAACACCAAAATGGTCACCTATAAAAAATAAAGAGATCAAAATAAAAATTTCACAGTACATGAGATTAAATTGTTGGAAGTAAAAAACCAAAATAGACATTTTAAAAGTAGAGAGACAAAAATTGTGCAGGACAAATATATATATATATTATTTTTTTTTCAAAAGAACCAAAAATAGTAATTAACCTAATAATAATATATATTTCTTCTCTCTTAGCACTTAATATCAGCCTTTTAGCAAGGTGATTTTATCATCATTTAATGAAGATATATTTTTGTACTCGAAAAGAAAGAAAAAATGATTATACATAATTTATAGAAACCGGATAGCTAAAGGGGATTTTCCATAAAACTACCATAGAATCCCTTGAAAGATCCCAAAAGATCTCATTTTCAATTAACTCCTTCATAAAATTTATGATAACAAATCCTAAACAAAGAGCAGAAAGACGATAAAGACCTTCACCAAATTTGGTCTTGTGGGCATTTGGTATCCTATGAAAGATAACATGTAGAAAGCACATAGTTTTGTTAATCAAACACTTTAAGAGAAAAAAATTCGACCCCAATTTGATAACCGTTCTCAAAATCACTAAGAGAAGTAGTTTTCAAAAACTTGTTTCTTTTTAAAATTTGACTAAGAATTCAAATGTGTTAAAAGAGAAAAGGTGAAAAATATAATTAAAAAATGGCAAGAAAACAAGCATCATTTTAAAAAACAAAATTATTATCAAACCAAAATCCAACAGTTTGAACATTATTACTGGCTTCTAAGGTAATCTCACATATATGTTTCTTTCTTTGTCTAACGTTTCGGTTCTCAAAAAGAAAATAAATACACTAACATTTTTCATCTTCCAGCCAATAGTTAAAAGAAGAAGAACTTGGAACCTGTAGGTGCAGCCAACTCCTTTGGTTCACTGAATAATTTAGCCATTTATCTACTGGAATCTGTATGCTCCGGGAAGAAAACAGATACAGCAACCTTCTGCCTATTGATTAGAGACTGAAGTAAGCCGTTAGAGAGACCTTTGTATCGACCCGATTGCGTAAACCCGATCAGACAACCTTCTTTTTCTATATTTACATTCGCCATAGACGGGCAATGCTCAGCTTTCTTCCTGAGGATGGGAAGATGAAGTCATAAGACGGAGGCTTTACTTTCTCCAATGGACACTGTACAGGAGCAAAGCATAAGGAGAGTCTGAGAATGGAGCGATCGGAGAGTAACGTCGTCCAGTATTTGGACTGTGGGGCGATAAATGATTTAAGAGACACAACAAAGTCAAGTTCACAAGGTCAAGGGCCTTAGTATCTGAGTTTCCACAAAGAACTGCTACAGTTATAAAGTGAAGCACACTGCTTGAATCTGAGGATGAGAAGACAGGCCATATAAGTTGTAATGAATCTCAGGCAGCATCCATTCTCGGTGAGCAAGTTAGCATTTCGGCACCTTAACCAGTTTACGAAACAAAGCTATGGACACTTTTATGTCAAATTAAACTTCCAGCTTATGGAAGGTGTTACCATTATCATTGCAAACATTACTTTCTCTGTCCTCTAGTTTGAAATCCACAATGCCATTCCCAAACTTCTCTGTGTGTCTCACCTTTGAATGAGCGTGCTGGGAAGTTCTCATCAAAAAATTTTCCTCAAGAAAAACGTCCTTACTCTTCCGCTTCTGTTTGACATCCAATAGTCCTAAAGCATGAGCTTCCAGAGCTCTAGTGGTTGGAGGTCGGTTCCGATTGCTTTGTCTTCGAGAACTCTTATTGGAGTCGCGTTCTGAAACATTGAGGCTTTCAGAACACTTGTTTGGTCTAGTTTTTTGTCCTTTTATTTCCATGGTGGAACTTCCATGGCTGTCAGAATCTTGAGGAATAGGCAAATTGAGGTCAATCAAAGTATGGGGTTGATGTCTACCTTGTTGAACTTCAATGCCATTAGGAACATCGACACAACTAGTAACTGTACTGCCTGTGGATAAAGAAGACAAAGGCAAATTCTCCTTAGACGAATCGACTTGAGGGAGAATATTTTGATGCAAATCATAATGTTCAGATGAATTGCGCTCCTCTTTTAGCTCAGGACCTGCCAATGTTTTAATTGGATTGCAGCTTGTCTGTTGACTGCAAGAGTTCAATTCCCAACTTGGTTCGGTATAAGCTGTGAAGTCATTTTTGGATTCGGGTTTTCCCCGGCTCATTTGGTACAGAACAGCCTTTCTTTGCCGTGCGTTGTCCATTGAAGTTTTCTCATCCTCCTCCTGAATTTTCGACCTTGTATTAGTAGAATAATATAGGCCGTCATTTGGAGTCTCATTATTTGAAGAATTACCTACACAAGTTTTCTCATCAAAATAAACATTTTTATCCAAGTTGATTCTTGAGCCTCTGGAAATGTCAGTTACTTCCTTATCATAATGCATACTGCTATCAGAATGAGTATCATCCATTGAAATCTCTGAAGAAATTTGCTCATCGTCTTCAGATTGATTTCTGGAAACGTATGTATTCGTAATTTCAACTGGCAGATTTTTTAGTTCTCTGACCTTGAATGTGTATCCATTACCCAAACTTGTATCGACAACCATAAATTTCATCGTATCCGTATTATTAATTGGAGTTCGTGGCTTGAGATAGCAGTAACGTTGTTGACTAGAAAAATCCTCCTGGTCTGGTTTCGTTTTGCCACTCAACTCAATCTCGTCCTTGTTGCTGCAGGGTTTATCTACAACAATGTCAAGCTCAAGAAGCCCAGGGTCCGAAGCAACCTTATTCAAGACATCACTGACAGAATCAAAGAAATGTTCTCCCTTAACTTGTTTTCTTCTGCAAAACTTCTTCACACCAGGGATCAGGAACACCAAAGAGTGCTTTAAACCAGCAGTACTACCATAATTGTTAGCCTGCTCCGAATGCCACCCTTTGGCTAACAAACGGGGCCACACAGCTTCCCAAAAGAGGTCACTTGATCGAGCTTTGCTCAACCTGAAATCTCCGGTCAGAAATTTGACAATTTCGACAGGTGTAAGTGCTGCACATGCTTTACCAACTGGTATTTCAGGCCGAGCAGGATGAATATGATTAGACTTCACTGGATCCATGGTGGTGCTGGTTAAATCTTGTTTTCCTTTACCAATTCCAACAGCCTCTACAAGTGCATTCAACCCAACTATAGCTTTCAAAGAGAGTACATATTCCTCCAGCAGTATTTTACCCTCACTAAATCTCCTTGAAACCTGTCAATCCATTAAAACTTGAGATCTGGAAAAACAAAATACATGTAACTGGAGAAAATATGTCACAATAATTTTAAGCGTCTGCAAGTAAGTTTTCAAGCAGGTTAAGACTACATTAACAACAAAGAAATGTCTACCCTACACTAACAAAAGTTATCAGTTATTATAAGAATCGAGTAAAAAATGCAAGATAGAAAACCAAGATTAAAGCATTTGCTGACTGGACGATTTTTCTCGAATCAAAAGACAATATGTTAAAGAAAGTGAAGAAAGTCTATTAGTACCACATATTTCACAATAGTGAATTAGTGATTGATGTCAAGAATGCATATATCTTTTGTGAAATTGAAAAAAAAAAATGAAAATACATAAAGGGTTGTAATTAGTAAAGAAAAAACATGAAACTGCAATGTGTTGTCCATCTATACAAAATCAGCATATCAATTCCGCGTTCTCGACTGAAAATGTGGGCTGAAGAGCTAAGAGCAACTCTCTGAATAAATATTTAATAAAACAGATGGTAGTTTCACCGCAGGTATTCTTTATTTTTGTCAACTTTTTACATTGGGTAAGGGTACGAATTTGAGGATCAATAAATATCACATCATCTATCAACCGTTGGCATATAATCCAGCATGGAGTAAAAATGTATACCTCCACTACCGTATTTTGCTTTTCCTCTGATAATGAGGAAAGCAAGCGAGATGCCAATTCCTGTTGCCTCCAGCCACTAAACAACTTCTGTCCACATATACATCTCTTGCCTCTTGCTTTACGACATGTCGACCATCTGCGGTATTTCTCAGATCCATAAAATTTCCCATAATAGAATGAAAGAATATCACCCATCTGTTTAGATCCAACAAACTTCTTCACCTGAATGAGGTTCTTCCCAAAAATGTATAATCCCAGGAGAAGACTGGCCCTTTCTATGTCACTCCAGTAATCATTCAAGGAATCGGGAATCAACCCTTGGCCATTGTCAACGTTGTTTTCATTCATATTGATCTTCATTTCTTGTTGCAACAGAAAATTTGTTGAATCGCCTGAATTTGTTGCATTTTCTGAATCCTTATTTCTCATGTCATCACAGGGTTTAACCTCTCGAGCTTCTGAAACATCCCGCGTCACAGTTGTCACAGCCAGATGTTCATTTTGGTCGGATGCCAAAACAATATTATCACTGCCATTATGCTGTTCCTGTTTCAGACTCTGACCACCATCAATCCTTTCTACCGGTACAGGCAATCCAATATAAGTATCAAGCAAACCACCAGCTTGACTCTTCAAAGGCCTGAAATCATCCGATTTGACCACAAGGAGGGGAATTATAGCCTGGTACTCATTCCCGATTCGGGGAAAAAGCTCAGGATCCCTAAAGTCGTCGCATGTACTAGAAACATCTGGAGAAACAGACTGCTCAGGTGACATATCTTCACTGCAAATACCTTGGAGTTTAATTTGATCTACATCCATCTGCAAAAATCATTCGCAACAATGCCAACCACTTGAGCATAGCTTCTTATTTTTAATTAATTCCACACTTATCATATCAAGAAGCATAAACCTCGCAAGATTTTATTAAGTATGAGACAATCTTCTTCAATCATGCTTTATACTGCATTAGAATTGCAGTTATTCATTTCAATGTTGTAAGCCTGATGAAGAGACTGCATATTTGTCCATTTACGTTGAACATAAAAAGTTTGTTTTTCCAAATAATTGTATTTTGCAACTATAAGCAAAAACAGAAGATAGGACCTCCAATTTTCCTGCAATTATATCAAAAATCCAATTAAAGATTGCATATTTATGTTTAATGTATTGTTTATACCAGAGGACAAATACCTCAATGTAATATTTTCTTCTGATACATACAAGTACAGTTGCTTTTAATTTCCCCACAACTCCCCTTCTTGAATTTTGACAAAATAATGAACAGTTCACATTTATTACTAATTAAGCTAAGAAATTTCTGAGCTATATTATGTAGTATGTGAATTATTTACTCTTGTCTGGCCTTTAAGAGAGAGAGAGTATCCAAACACAGGCATAAAACGCTCATTAGCAACCTATTAGATCCGCCATAACTAATTAACTAAACAAAATGATTTCCAAGAAGCCAATTCCAGGTGCTAGACCCAATGCAAAAGAAAACCAGATCGATTACTGAAGTTGGCATTTCAGGAGAAAACAGAAAATATCACATCAACAATTACCATAACAAATGTCCTCGGCTCAAACAAAAAAAACTCGAAAATCACTCACAAATCATATTTAGCCATTTACATGTCACGGATAGAACTGCGTTTTAAATCTTCCAAATTAATCAAAGAAAATGTTAGGAAGATCCATACTTAGAAAAAAAAAAAAAACAAAGGAAAAGAGAGCGCCGTGCTCCAAACTCAGTACACCACAGTCATATCCAAATCCATCTTTGAACCCAAAAGAAGAATTAAAACAACCCAACGACCCCACCTTAAGAGACAAGGCAAGGTCGAAAAAGGAAAACTCCACTCGAGAGTCGAGACTTCAATCTCGAAATCCAGTAACCACAGATACAACGAGCCAAAAAACAACCCCAACCGAACAAAAGAAACTAAACTATGCGAACAGTAGAGAAAAACAAACAACTAACCGGAGAAAATAAAAAGAAGAAAAAAAAAAACGTTCCCATAGATTATCCCAATGTGATCCCACAAAATTAAAGTAATCCGCTCGACGAAACGCCTCAAAAGCTCACAACACTCAAATAAATCGAACAAAAACAAAAAAGACACAGCACAAAAAATTCAAAACCGGCGTGAACCTTTGTAACATGTTCATAATTATACAAAACTGCCTACGAACTCAGAAGACGAGGCCTCACGTTTTGTCCACCCAGAAACAAATCGATACACGAAGAAATAAACGTGAAAAAACATAGACGAGTTTAGAATCCACGAAATAACATATACGGGTAGTTAAATACAGTATAGAACTCAAAATACTCGTAAATTATACTCGTGAGGAACGTAAGAAAAGGGAAGTTATACCTGCTTGGAGACGAAGCTACACTCTCATGGCGGAAAATATAGAATTGGAAGACGAAGGCCGAGGCAAAAACAGGGACGATATATAAGGAAAAGAAGAAGGAGAAATGCAAAAATAAAGCGAACTCGTTTCTCTGCTTCAGAGAAAAATGGAGAGAGAGAGAAAAAATATACGAAGTTAGAGAGAGAGAGCGGGGCTTATTATAGAGAGAGAAAGGGGGGGCTGTGGTCCGTTTCGATGGACGGGAACGAAAATCCCCACGCGCCGCGGCGGGAGCGTGGAGTGACGGCGGCTGCAACAGCCGGCTCGTGTGGCACGTACAGTACGCAATTCGGTGACGCTGACTGGATCCTATACGGACGCGTCCATGGGAGTCGATATGTCCCCGCGAATCGGATCTCGCCACGTCGTCTGGGGTAGTTACGCGGCGGCGGTATTGGCCGAGGCGACGTGTTTGCGGCGGAATTCGTCGCTATGGGGCGCTTTGTATTTTTTCGGGTTTCATGTGGCGGGCTGCGGAGGGGAGTTGTTGCACGCGCGAGGCGGCGCGTGTGTTTTTTTAATGGGTTTTGCATTTTTTTCTTTTTTCTTTTTTTTTTTAAGTCCTGAAATGATCCATTGGGCTTGCTTTCTTTCTGTATTTATTGTTTTAAAAAGTTAAAACTATATGGTTGTGACACATTAAATAAAATATTTTATCCTTTTTTTTTTTTTGGAGGAGTCAAATGTTTAGAATTGTTGAATTATTTGATTTTTCGTCAACTTACTTTTGGATTAAATATGATATTTAATTGGCAATGTGGATTACATTTGGTAATATGTTTTTCATTTCTAGCAAAATTTAGTTGGTGTAGATAATCTTGGATGGCGGTGAAAAAAACAAAAGTCTGAAAATAATTTATTGAAAAATATTATTTGTTTTCAATTCATTTGGTACCAGATTTATAAATTGAATCTCAATTTTAAAAATTAGTTAAATATATGTTTACTAATATATTTTAAACTAGTGGTAGTTTTCAACTAAATATTTGATTGAATTATTAAAAAAATGTGTATATATATTTAGTTGAATCTAAATTAATATTAATTAATTTATTAACATTCTTTCTAAAATTTGTTGAATTGTTATTCTACAATATTATATAATTTATTATATATTGTATTTTACATATTTTAATTCTAACAAAAATGAATTAGCTTGTAACATAAAATAATATATTTGTCAACATTTTATCTTTTTAAATTGGTTCACATAATTTAAAAATAGTTTCTAAAAATAATTGAATCCATTTCATTTAGTGAATCTGAACATTAAAAAAAAAAAAGCCCAATCTGGTTGCACACCCTCCTATTTTTTGTTGATTCGAAGATAAAATTTAAGAAAAATATTTTTTCGATTAACAAAAATTCAAACAATTTTCATAATAACAAATGAAATATAGTTTAATTTGTAAAACATGTCTCAACCACCTACCACCCACATTCCAGGCTAAGCCATTTTTTGAAGGGGCATCAAAATGGCTATATTGTTTCAAATCATGTCTATACTCATAGTTAAGTTTACATTGACTTGAACATAGTATCATATACCTTTTTTCCTGGTCGTAAATTTTTAACTTATCGTCTAGATTATACGAACGTGAGTATTTTCTTACTGCATGCAACCTCCTCAACTCTCCAACGACAAATTTTAATCACAACAATAACTTATAAAAAAAAACTTATAATTTACCTAAACATTTAGCAACATTGAAACCTCTTTTTTAAGTTAATTAATAAAAATCTAACAACCATTTGAAATACTTGATTTTGGTTGAAAATTAAAATTTGTGAGATAGGAACACCATATATTTTTGTTAGTTGAGTAATTACATGATGAAAGGATTGAACTTTCAATTTTCATATAATGATATGTGTCTTGGTCGTTTATTAATAATCGAATTCATCAGGAATAATATTGTACTAATATTATTAAGACTTTTATATATTTTAACTATTTTATAAGTTGTTAAATATCAACAAAATGAATAATATTGTACTAATATTAAATGTTAAAACTTTTATATATTTTAACTATTTTATAAGTTGTTAAATATCAACAAAGTAACAAATATATTGACCATGAACGAATATATATATAATACATACATATACACGTAATTTATATGGCTATCTTGATGATTTTGGAGGGTGTCAACTAAACAATAACATATTTTGTAACTTCTTTTTTGTTTTTTTTTCACTAACATTTTAAAGAAACTAAAACTTTTATATGAAGAGTAATTTTTAAAATTAAATATTTAGATTTTTATGTTATGTTTATTGTGCATTTTATAGGTAACAAAATGATAAAATAACGCTTTTATTTATGTTTTGAAAAATTTTGGAAATGGGAAGAAACAATAATTTTAATTTTTGTTGTTTTCAAAATTTATACACAATTTTAGAATTTTGGAAACGATTCTTAAACTTAAGAAACAATTATCAAGTACTTATCCATGCTAATATTTTAGAATTTAAAACTAATTTGGTCTGTTTTTTTTAAGTTAAATTATATTTTTAGTTATTGTTTAGCATTTTTGTCTTTATAAATCTTCTTGCCGTGACTTAATTAGGGTCCATTTAGAAATTAGATTTATTTTTTTATTTTTTTCTACGGGATATTCCAACTTGAGAATATATGTCAATAAAGAATAACACAAATACGAAATAATTTTCAAAAATAGTTTATAGTGGTTCCAGAAAAAAAAAAGGTTTTTAGTGGAAAACAGAGCCCGGTAATCTTTTTTTCGTGTCTTTTCTTTAACGCTTTGTTGAATTTACTAATCATTAAAAAAATCAGAATATAACCTGAACCAATTAATAAACTTTTATTATTTTGTAATCTTTTTTTTTAAAATACTTATGCGTACAAAAGCATCTGTATAAATATAAGATGGATTTTTATAATAATTATTAAGAAAATAGTTCATAAAAAATAAAAGAATATATATATTCCGATATTCATCTATAGAGACAAATAATAATAATAATAATAATAATAATAATAATAATAATAATAATAATAAGGCTTGCAATACGCGTCAATTGAGTTTTATACTAGATCTCAAAATTAAAAATAAAATAAAATAAATTAAACCAGTTGTAATAAAATGAGAAAAGTCATTTTTTTAATAATAATAGATTTTCAAGTCAATTTAGAATAAATCTTCAATTTAATGATTTAACTGGCCATGAGTCACGTGGCGCTTCCAAGTTCCAAACTTCCAACCAATCCAACACGCCGTTGTCTGACCCCTTTTTTCTTCAAAAAAAAAAAAAAAATCAAATTTCATTGATGCACTTTGTTGAATGAATAATTTTTAACGTTAAAGTTCTAATTTTATCGAATTAAGTTTAAAAGTTGAATAAATAATGAAAGTAACATTTTTTTTAAAGTCATATCGAAAACATCAATACATAATCATACCGATACAAATTGTTGAAATCATACCCAAACTTGACATTGAAACGTACGAACTTAACCGAAAAAAAAAAAGTCCACAATAGTTGTTGTAAGGACAAACACCTTATCTCAACCGTGCTTTCGTTTAATGCACGAGTCTTTTGTTTAGTGGCCTATTTGGATAATGATTTAGAGCCTATGAACTTCACTTTCTGTGTTTTTTTTTCCCTTTTTGAAACATGTTTTTTAGTTGAAGTTATGTTTCATCATGAAGCTCATAACTTATAAGATATTCGGGTAAATCTTAAATCCATAGACCCAATAAAAATTATTCAAATTTGAACTTTTTGAAACTAATTTCTAAATAATTCAAATATAGTTTCACTTAAATTAATTTATATATAAAAAAATAGCTTACAAATATTAAAAAAAAAGTTATCTAAATATATTTATGCTAAATTTTTAGTTTGAATGATATTAATTAATTGAAAAAAAAAATTTCTAAAATCAACTCTGAGCCGCGCAAAAAAAGGTCAAGACTCGCGAGCTTATGGATTGATGGGCCTGAATATGTGAAATATAGCTTGGCCCATAATAAATCGGGCCCGTTAAATATAGAGTTCTTCTATGGGCTTAGTCCACGAGTAAAGAGTAATAAAATAAAAATAGAAGAGTATGTACGAAATTTGTATTTAATTTAATCTAGCATATGCTAGTCTAAGATTTCTGAAATATTGTATGATATCAAATGTGTTTATATTTTCATACCCAAATTGTACTAAAAAATTGTATGTATACTTTATCAAAAAAAAAAAAAATTGTATGTATATTTTATGTCGCATGTGTTAAATTTGGTATACAATTAAAAAGTAATTTGAGAAAATTTGTGTTAAATACAATACAAAATATTGATGTGAAGGATTATAACACGAATAAAATGGTAGAGAGGATGATTTAATCCCTAATATTTTGGATATTTTTCAATTTAATTTTGTTTATATTAAGCTTTTTTAATTTTGTCCCTCAGTGGTTGAAGAGACTTAAAATAGGGTGGTCTAATGCTAAACTTACGTGGCCTAATATGTAATGAATGTTGACCTTTTTTTATGAGCAAGATAATAAATTTTTTGGTTCGGTGATCTGATTTGAAAAACAATAATTTTTGTTGAGTTTTAATGCATTATTTGGATTGAGAAGTAGAAAAGATGACTATGACTAATGTTGTAACTCATTTTCGAGTGCAACTTGAAGTAGTACCTTGTATCTCCACAATAGTACGATATTGTCAACTTTGGACATAGTCATCATGACTTTGCTTTTGGTCTCACCCAAAAAGCTTCGTACGAATAGAAATAATTGTTTTTCTTGATATACTATGGATCACCCATTTTCCTAACCGACTTTGGTTGCACTCCTTACAGACCCAACACTAACAAGTTGTTTTTTTTTTCTTTTTAAATTGATAAATCTAAATGAATGAACCAATCCAAAAGATCGATTTGGTTCACTTCAACTTTCCAACTCGATCGATTTTCTTTTCCATAACGCAAGGTATTGGAAGTCATATTGGTTGATTTGAAAAACATAAAATTCTGGTTGAGAAACAGACAAAATTATTAGGACTAATGTTGTGTTTCGAAGTTTTAAAAAATATTTTTAACTCATAATCTTTTAATTGTAAATATGTGTTTGCTAAAACTCAAATAAAAGACAATGATTATAATAAAAACTTCTCTAGCCAAAGGACAAGCATAAAAACTAAAATTACAGTTTTAACTTGAATATTATCTCATAATATCATAACTTTAATTTTTTGTTTTTTTTTGTGTTTTCACCGTGGTTAGCAGTAAAATATTAAATTTCCATCGACATATCCAATTCAACATCGATATAAATAGTAAATTTATATTCATTACAAACAATCGATAAGATATTAAAAATATCAATAATATTTTGATCATTTAAAAAAAAATATCCATATGTGTTAAATTAATTATTGTTACGAAATTTTTTACTTTTATATTTTACCGAAATTTACATCGAAGTTAAAAACAAAAACCTTGGCTGGTAGGTACAGTAAAGCTTAAACTGTGAGGCGCACGCCGGACGTGTAAGCCGAAGTTCTCTCTCCCTCTCCGTCTCCGACGAAACGAACATTTATTTTACGCCCGCCCTACAAGATCGACGGCAACAAAATTCCCATGCCCTAATTTTCTCCGCCCGCGAAGAAATCGCACTCCCCGCTTTAAAATTCCTCCGATCCGCCATGGATTTTCCATTTCACCTCCCCCAATTTCTCTCGATCCAAATCCAAATTAGGGCTCGAAAACAGAATCAGCCATGGCCGTCGCGCCTCTCTCAATCACCGACGAAGACGTGGCGAAAGACGAGCCTCTGAAGCTCTTCTCTCCCAGCAATCCGACGCCGGAGGAGACGATCTTCCTGTCGAACATCGACTTGGCGGTGGCCTTCACCGTGGAGACCGTCTACTTCTTCGAGGTGGATCCGGCGGCTTCGGCGGCGGAGATCTCGAGGACCGTGGAGAGAGCGGTGGCGGTGCTGTTGGTTCCGTACTATTTCTTGGCCGGGCGGCTTCAGGTGAACCGGGAGAGCGGCCGGCTGGAGCTGGTTTGTAATAACGCCGGCGTTTTGTTTGTGAATGCGAAGACGAGAGTGACGTTGAAGGAGCTTGGGGATTTGGCTGCTCCGAATCCAAGCTTTTGCCATTTTGTTCATCGGCCTGGACTCCATAGAAGCCTCCCTGAAAGGGCTCTGTTTACCATTCAGGTATATGATGCAGATGAGAGAATTATCAAATTGTTATTTTAAATCATATTACAGTCATTACAATTGTACCCTAAATTAAAACTCTCACGAGTAAAAATTTAACCTTTGTACTTTCATAATTCATAAATAAATGAAAATTGAACTCCCGAACTTTAAAAGAACCGAATCTATTTGAATTTTGGATGTCGAAGGGGCAACTCTATTGACAAGGGCATAGGATCTTATGATTTTTTATTCGATTTGAGTAAGCGTAATACCAAAAACTTCCTGATATCTCTCGATCCGGACATTGAGATGGACGAGTTAAAAAATAATCGGTTTCGGATTATTAAAAAAATATATATTGAAAAGCACTTTTATTTTTTAAACTTATTTCAAACTCACTAGTAATCTATAAATTTTTCTTAAAAAATCATTTAAACATAAGCTTTTGAATGTGAATTCTATATGATTTTTATCGTTAATATTGATGGTTAAATGATGACTAATAAACAAAGTCGTTTGTTGTATAACTATTTGGTTTTTGATTATCCATTTTTAAAAATTAAGTTTAAAAACATAACTGCTAATTATATGTGTTTCTTTGTTTTAATATCTAATTTTAATTAAACGTTTTCAAACTCTCAGATAAATTTTAAAAACTAAAAAAAAAAGTAGTTGTTATAATCTTATTTTTATCTTTGAAATTTGTTTTAAGACTCAAATTTATTTTTTTTAGAAACATAAAAAATATACCAAATAAATAATAAAAATCGAGTATAATTTTAAAAAATAAATTTGAGTGGCGTCAATCCGATCATAGCTGAGTAGTTAAGGCACATGTATCTAACCTAAAGTAAAACACATTTGAATTATTTATATGAATTTTTTGTCAACTTAAGAAAGCATTTAATAGTCGCCCGAAAAATACTTTAGATTATTGTGATCTATTTTGTGGTGATCACTCTTGAACGTTAGACAATTAAGAGAAATAAATAAAAAATATAGATTTTTTTTAATTAATCAATTGCCATATCTTTATATCATTTTCTTATTGGTCTTGTATCTATTATATTTATTAATATTTGGACACATAATTAATTAATATATTATTTTCACTTTTAGATTCCAAATTAAGATTACCTACTTTTTTTTTTTTTTGGGTTTCAGATTCCACCACAATATCAAATGTTGTTTTTTAAGTCTAATGTTGTTGATATATATAATGTTGTTTTTTGGTATAATAAATATAGGGTAAGAGATCTAAGAGCCTTCAAAACTATATCATCTTTGTTCATTTATAACTTTTTTAGTGAATGGATGGTAATTTGAATTTATGACCTCCTGATCAGAAATATAGGAATTGAACTAAACTGACGTTGACATTTCATATAGATAATAATAAATGATCGTATTTAAATTTACCCTACCCATGGATTAAACATTTTCAAAATTTGAAAAACTGTGATTAGAGTTGAAGAATTAAGATTGTGTGTATGCGGATGCAGGTTACAAAGTTGGAATGCGGCGGGTTCGCAATCGGGATGGTGACAAACCACGGCGTGGTGGACGGTAAATCAGCAACCGACATGTTCGAAAACCTAGCCAGAATCTGCCGAGGACATGGCCTGAAAAACCAGACCATCTCGAACGACCGAACCTGTTTCCGAGCCAGAATCCCTCCTCGTATCACCCACCCCCACCACGAATACACCTCCGCCGCAACCCACCTCCCCTCTGCCTTCACCGCCGTCACCAAACCCTCTCCCACCCCCTCTCCGCCCCTCTCCGCTCCCATCCATCGCCTCATCCCCTTCTTCCCCGGCACCATCGCCGCCCTCAAGCAATGCGCCGCCGTCCCCTCCTGCTCCACCTTCCACGTCATCCTCGCCCAGCTCTGGCGCGCCCGGACCCGCGCGGTCTTCTCGGACCGGCCGGGCGAGACCTCAACCGTTCTCTTCGCGGTTGATGTCCGGTCCAAGATCCGCCGTCCGGCTCTCCCGGATGGGTTCGTCGGGAACGCCGTGATGACTGGTTTCGCGGCGGCAACGGCGGCAGAGGTGGTGGAGCGGCCGCTGTCGTTCTGCGTGGAGAAGGTGAAGGAGGGGATCGAGCGAGTGTTGGAGGAGGAGTATGTCCGGTCGGCGATTGACTGGCTCGAGGTCTACGGCGGAATTCCGGCGACGTGTAATGGGAATAGCTTTTATGTGTCGGCTTGGTGGAAGCTGCCGTTTAAGGAGCTGGATTTTGGGTTTGGAAAACCGGCGCACGGCGGTCCGATCGCCAATGGGAATGCTGAATTTGTGCTGCTGCTTTCTCCGCCACCGGCCAAGGGCGGACAAAATCACGAGGCCGGGAGTACTGTCAATGTTTGGATTAGTTTGGAGAAGGAGAAGATGAACAAGTTCATGCTTCATGTATTTTCAATTTAATTAATCAAATTCCTAAACTTAACTACTAAATAAATTTATTTACTGAGCTATAGGTAATGTAATTCGCTTTTGAGCATAATTAAGTGATAATTGACATGTACTCATTTTCTCGAGATGGGAGGTTCAATTTTTCCTTCAATATAAGTAGCTATCCATCTTCATTTAACACGCTAATGATCTCGTTTTTGCCTTCACGCCCTGTCCGTCAGTTTCTCTCCCTCCACGTCTAAAAATCAACAACCCAGTAAACAAACAAATAAATAACTTATATGAGAACAAGCCCAACGAAACATTTGAAAACAAAGACAGATGGATGCTGGAGTTCAAGCATCGAGAGTTAGTCGCCTGTAGATGAGAGAAGAAAAACAACCCAATAATGAGAGAGAAATGGAAGACCGATAGATGCTGGAGTTCAAGCATCGAGAGTCGGCTGTAGATGAGAGAAGCAAAACAACCCTAATAATGAGAGCGAAATGGAGTGCTTTCAAATAAGGAAAGGAGGGAAAACAAATTTTGCACCCCTATTCGTATTACCCAAGTGAGGGGCATGAGAGGTCATTTGGCAAAGTAGGTGATGTCAGCAAGTTTTACTTGTGTTTTGAGAAGAGCGATTAAAAAACTTAAGAGACTCTTCTGTAAGGCTTATTTTGTCAATTTTCCCAAAAAAGTCACCTGTGCCAAGAGAAGACAAGAAATGCCGAGTAGTTCAATGAAGAGATAGAAAAAGAAGTTCATCCACGCTGCCACGGAACAAATCACCTGCCCTTTTGAAATTGCAGTTGCAGAGGGAGCCATAGAGAAGCTTAATTTCAGAAGAAACAACCGGAGAAAGAACACAGATTATATGTAGAAGACGGGAAAGCGACAGCAACCAACAAAGAAAGGTAAATTATGTTTCTGCATAAGAATTAGATATCCTACAGATTAGGATCCTCTTCTTGCTAATTGCGAATCAGAGGAAATAAGCAGATAGCATTAATGGGCTTGGTTTAGGGTTTCCTTTTGATTTCAGTGGATTCGCCGCTATTAGAGATTTTTTCAGCTGAAGGGTTTTGTGGGATTCCCACCAAGGCTTCTGGGTTCTCCTTATTTTCGTCACATTCATTTGATATTTGTTGCATAAGCAGTTCCTGCTACAAATAAGCATTTGAGTTTTATGAGATTTTAGTTGGTTTTATTTTTCTTTTGATGTCACTTAACTTCCCGTTAGTATTAATGAAAGGTTAGTAGAGTAGAAAGATTAGCAGGGTGATACTTGCAATGCAGTTTAATGATAGGCCTATGCCTCAATTTTATTTATCAACACAGCTAAGGGAGATTGGAGAGCTCCCGACCTCTCCTAATTCTCATAGAGAATGCAGAAAACAGTATTCAGCAAAAAGATACCCAAAACAGCCACCCCCCTCCACCATATAACCCTCTCTGGCCCACATCAAACTAACAAATAGGGGCAATTGCATGAATGGCTAAAATTAATAACACGTTTTAAAAAATGTCCAAACCTATGAAATATTGCAATAATGACTAATTGATTTTTTCCTTTTAAGAGACATACACGCCCAAAGGCTACAAATTTAAGAGGCATCACCTATTTTCCTAATCGTTTTGATTTATGGTTTATTAGTCTTTGATTTTTTAATTTTCTTTTGTTGTAGATGATTTATTAAATGATAAAGAAATAGAAAACAAGAATACAAATAACTTGTAACAGCATATACTCCTTAGTGGCTAGGTATATATACCAATTGATGCAAATATGTATATATACATTAAGAAGATACAGTAGAACAATTGCAGAATGAAGAGATGAGAGATTAATCATTGTACACAAATCGTTTAAATTAACTGAAATACAAAACAAATTAATTAAAATAATTAACTTGAAATCCCTTGGATGTAGGAAAATCATTTTGAATTCAAAACAAAATTTGTTAGGTGGTTGAATATAACAAAAAACCAAAAAAACATAGAAAAATGTATTGTTAGAAAACTACGTTCTTTTTAAAACTCCTAAAATACCCTTCATCAGTAGAACAATTGCAGAACGATGAGACGAGAGATTAATCGTTGTAAACAAATCGTTTAAATTAACTAAAATATAAAACAAATTAATTAAAATAATTAACTTGAAATCCCTTGAAAATAGGAAAATCATTTTGAATTCAAAATAAAATTTGTGTGGTTGAATATAAGAAAAAACCAAAAAAACATAGAAAAAAATATTGTTGGAAAACTACGTTTTTTTTAAAACTCATAAAATACCATTTAGTCATTTGTGCCATCGCAAAATTTAGCCATCCATTCAAATTTTCCTAACAAATATTCTTATGGGCCCACTTACAAGTTAATACTCTTACTCACACCGACTCCCTCTTCCTCCCCCGCTTACGTTGATATACCCTAGTAATTGGGGGCCTATCATTTAATTAGTTTACATGAACTTCATTGAACGCTAATCGCCCGTCACTAAATTAAGACTTCTAGGAGTTCCTGGAAATGGCGATTTCGGAGGACTCGACGACAAATCAACAAATCTCTCCTCCCAATTCATATGGAGGTGTGGTTCTTGGTGGCACTTTTGATCGATTACACGACGGGCACCGTCTTTTTCTCAAGGTATCGCTCGAGTTTTTAATGTTTTGCTTCTATATCTGTTGAAGTATGGTAGTAAATGATGGAATTTAGGCAGCAGCAGAGCTAGCGAGGGATCGGATTATGATTGGAGTTTGTGATGGCCCAATGCTCACTAAAAAAAAGGTCTTAACTCCTTCCTCAACCAGAAGCATTTACTTCATTTCTGTTCTATTTCTTGCAGCTATATCATTTCTTATATTTCTTGATCTGCATTTGAAGGCATTGAACAAACTTCCATTCAATTCTGGATCGCTTGTATCAATTTTGACAAATCTATTCAGTGTGTGTTTTACAAACTTTTAATGAAATTCTAGTTAGTTTTACAACGTATTATGTGTCTGTTGAAGACTTCAACATGAAATTTGCCCCGAGGAATGCTCTGATTGTTATTTGAACTTCAATCTTCCCATGCGATTGGTAAAAGAAGAACTATCTGCTGCTTATTATCAATGGCTTTGGATGGTTATTTTCTTTATAGAAGCCATCTTGATTACTATAAGAAACTTGGAGAAGTATGAAGGTCAAGTTTTTGTTTTTTTTTTTTAATGAAGAAAATTTGCTTTCTGGAAAGGCACCATGAAAATTAGTCACTGAAGAGGGAGTATATGATGATTGACGTATAGTCAGCTCATTTGATTTCTTTGATGTAATTTAAAGCCGTTTTGTTCATAACCTCAATGAAACCACGGTAGCCAAGGGATTGAGAATCTCATCTAAATTGTTCTTTTACTCCATTGCAGTTCCCGGAACTTATACAGCCTATTGAAGAAAGAATGCTAAATGTTGTAAATTATATCAAGGTACTTCATAATAACCTTTTCTTTTCTTTTCTTTTTTTCGGTTTCACAGCTTAGCCAGCTTTTCCTATTGTTTCTGGTGGTGAGAAATGGGTAAATTGTTCTACAATTTTGTGGATATCTTAATTTTAGCTAGAAGATAATTCATTACTGCCCTTCTGAATCTTTAGATGACGCCTTTTAGAGGAAATAATTTCATTTATAAAATTTTAAGCTTGTGAAATTTCGTCTCAACTATAACTTCGCAGCATGGACTTGACCCTAGATTCCATGGACCATGAAGTCTATTTCTGGCATATGTTCACGAAAATGATCTTTATTCCCCATAATGTTCTGTTTCATGTCGTATGGATAAATGTTATTCTCAAGGCTGGTTGCATTTCTCAAGTCACGTCCTTTGACGATTTTTGCAGTCTGTAAAGCCAGAACTGTTGGTACATGTTGAACCTATTGTCGATCCATACGGTCCATCCATTGTTGATGAAACTTTGGAGGCAATTGTTGTCAGGTTTTTCCAAATAAATACTTAATATTCACTGAGGATCGTTCTTCATTGTGTCCAAGCCAAAAAACACTTTCTGAGTTATTCCTTATGCAGCAAGGAGACGTTAGCAGGTGGAATGTCAGTTAACAAGAAGCGCGGCGAAAAGGGCCTTTCGCAGCTGAAGGTCCGAGTCTTTCCCCATCATTTTTCGCTTGCAGTACAAAAGATTCCATTATGAGTTAGAGGGCCATTTGATGTTTTTCTATTTGCAGATTGAAGTTGTAGATTTAGTGACTGATGAGTCTGGTGGTGATAAGCTGAGTTCATCTACACTAAGAAAGTTTGAGGCAGAGAAGGCTGCCTCACAGCAAAAACCATAGCAGAAACAAAATCCAAACATATAAATAAAGCCCAAGTTGACTTAAGGAATCATCCGGAAGAGATCTTACTTGAGTGGATATAAACAAACTCATATCTCAAATTAATAAATTATCATACTACTGTGGTAAATTAGAATGATGTTTGTTATTGTCTCTCTTTGTAATTACTCCATGATTCTACACCTTCTGGTATTATTAGCTTAGAGATTAATAAATGAATAGTTTCGCTCAGTTGTGCTTTCGGACATTAGTCGTTGATGTTGCAGCGTTAGATGAATAAGAGTGTGTTTGATAATGCTTTTAGAAGAAGCGTTTTTTAATTGAAGGTGTTTTTTGAGATATAACCATTTGCATTGGCAAAGTTTAAAAAGTGTTCGTAAGATCGAATATTCTTCCATGTAGAGGTTTGTCTCGAACACCCTCTTGTACAATTGTAGCACTACAAATACAACTCGTTTTGGGAACTAGTTATACTTAAGGGTTGAAAGCAATGTTAAGGACAACGGTACCCAGGGTACCACGTATCTCCACAATGGTATGATATCGTCCACTTTGGGCATAGTCCTCACGGCTTTGCTTTTGGTTTCACCCAAAAGGCCTCATACCAATGGAGATAATTGTCCTCTCTTATATACTCATGATCATTCCCTTCCCTAGTCAATGTGAGACTTTGTTTGCAATCACCTTACAAACCCAATAATCCTCCCCTCGAACAAAGTACCACCGAGCCTCCCCTCAAGTAGTCACTCATCCGTCTACTCTCGGACCCGAACGAGAGCTAATTATTGAATTAAAAATATTATTATCTAAGAAGATAAGATTCCATTGAATAAATTTAGTTTAATTTATAATTCATTAAATGATTAAGGGATTAATAAATTCAAGGAACATCATAACAAATTGTTCAAATTTTTTTTTTTAACTTCAACAAATTGTTCAATTATTGACTATCATTTATAGAGAATTTCAATTTATTTTTTCCATCACAATTTTGAGCCCTGTTCTTGTTTCTTTCCGAACGATCAGCCGTTCTTCGGATTACCATATCAAAAATATTTTCTTTTTGATAATCACTAGTTTTCTTTTGCAAAATCAAAAAACCAAAATTTGTTTCCACCCATAATCCTCTGCAGCACTTTTCAACTTATCCCATCAACACCCATCGGAATTGTTTTTTTTTTCTGCCCATGTCCCTTTTTTCAATCGCTATCTACAGGGTTTTACTTTTCGCTCATTAATCATCTTTCCCGTAGGGTTCCTTTTTCTGTATCGAATCTGCCTTCTCTTTCTCCTGGTAATTTTTCTTGCTATTTTTATTGTTCTCTGCAAATTTTTGAATCATGGGTTTCTATTTTTGTCTCGGTGTGCTTGTTGTATCTGTTACTCATGAGATTGTTTTTGGAGCGGTGTAATTCAGTCCATGAATGGGTCGTTTTCGTTAGATTGAAATTTGTGATATAATATGAGTTTCACTAACGTTAATGCTCTAAGTTTTTACTTTGGAGCTTGAATTTCGTATTCGAATTGGGAATACGAAAATTTTGTTGATTGTCGTTGTTTCCTTTTCCAATGTTGTTCACAATCTGATTGGTGTGTGATCTGAGTGTGAATAGTATTGTTCCATCTGCAGAATTTTCGACATCAGCATTCAGCAATTGGAGCAATACGACGATGAACGAGCGCAAAACTATTGATTTGGAACAAGGATGGGCCTTCATGCAAAAGGGAATCACAAAATTGAAGAACATTTTAGAGGGATTGCCAGAGCCACAGTTCAGCTCGGAAGACTACATGATGCTCTACACGTAATGATTTTTCTAAACTTCCTGCCAATTTTGTTTTTTGTTCTAAAAATATTTATTTCATGGATACCTATTGGAGGGTTGGAATGGGAGTTTCAGTTAGTACCCAACTTCTCTTTGAAGGGTTGTAATCTTCTCTGTTTTCTTGATAATTTGGTCTTTTTGAAATTAGATTACGTTTAGAAATTTAAATTGGTTGGGACTCTTTGGTTATCCGCTCTATTAGAGAGGTTGATTTTATTTTATTTTATTTTTTGGGTGGGTGGGTGTGCAAAGCTTTCTATCATTCTTTTCAATTTGAAGGCTGATTTGATGGAGTTGATGATTCCAACTATTCTATGTCCTACTTGTCTACAGGACCATCTATAATATGTGTACTCAAAAGCCTCCTCATGACTACTCCCAGCAGCTGTATGATAAGTACTGCGAATCGTTTGAAGAGTACATAATATCATCGGTGAGAGATATTTACTTCATATATGGTTTTTCCCTGATCTTCGGAGTAATATTTTTCTTGTAATATGAAATTTGGCAGACATTTGCTGGTTTGTTGAGGATATATACATGTACATTTTGATATGAAGGAGTTGTGAAATTTTCTTATTGCTCGTATTACTAGATATCCTTGAGTAGTAAATAAAAAACATAAAACAATTGATTTCAGAAGGATTTCGTTCAAGCTGGAAAATCATGTCTTCAACAGAGGAAGGAATCACCCAAGAAGGGTCAAAAGAAAATTCAATACAATATGAATGTTAACTAATTTTGATACATGTTTCAGATTTTAGTTGTAGCAAATTGATAGAATGTGCTGGTGAAATTTATGCTTGAGAGTTGACAGCTTGAAACAATTTGAGTTGACAATTTGAATCTTATGATTCTGTCAAAGATTGAAGTTATGTTTGACTTCTATATTCATGCTTGGGTGGCTAATGTTAGATTGTCATGAATTCAATTTTCAGATCTTCCATACCTAGACTGTTGCTATTTTGAGTTTCACTTAACTTTCATCTTCCTAGGTTAATTTATTTCTGGTAACACTGTAACTTGTGAGATTTTTGTGCGTTCAGTAAGAGTTTCAATGCATTCAGTGTTCCCAATAGCTAGATATCTCTTAGGTATTATCTTCATATGTCAAACATTTGACATACTACTACATCTGTATCTTGAGGAAAGCACGTGCATACCTTTCCTTTCAATATTGTGTTAATTTTCATAATGGTCTGAATTCACCACTTCTTTATGTAAAAGAAAGTGCTTTGCTGTCTTGAATGATGACATCTGTCACAGGAAATCGTACATCAGTCATAGTTTCATGTTGTATATATATGCATCACGAGTTACTTCCATGGGCAGTTTCTGGTTTTTCTGGGGTGTGGTTAATCTATTTCACAGCCTCACACTTGAACTTGCTATTCAGGTATTGCCATCTTTGAGGGAGAAGCATGATGAATTCATGTTGAGAGAGCTTGTGAAAAGATGGGCAAACCACAAAGTGATGGTTAGGTGGCTTTCTCGCTTCTTCCATTATCTTGATCGCTACTTTATTGCTCGAAGGTCACTTCCACCTTTGAATGAAGTTGGGCTAACTTGTTTCCGTGATTTGGTATGTCACCACTGAACATTGTGATTGCTCTCTTTATTACCATGTTAAATGCTTGCCTCTTTGCTTGGCCAAGACCTGTTTGTGTCCGTACTCATGAAACTTGCAACTCAAATTTGCAAGAGTTATTGCAATTGAATATGTTGTTGACATTTTTTTGCTGATTCAGGTTTACCAGGAGTTAAATGCAAAAGCTAGAGATGCTGTCATATCGCTGGTATGTTAACTTGATGCTCTTTTCTTTTGTGCATGATCTTTTAGGTTGTGCAATAGATGACTGGAATTTCTCCTATCAGATTGACCAAGAGCGTGAAGGAGAGCAAATTGACCGAGCTCTGCTAAAGAATGTCTTAGATATATTTGTGGAGATTGGAATGGGGCAAATGGATTGCTATGAAAATGACTTTGAAGCAGCCATGCTCAAAGACACTGCTGCATATTACTCTCGGAAGGCTTCCAACTGGATTCTAGAAGATTCCTGCCCTGATTATATGTTGAAAGTAATTTTCTTTGTTCCTTTATTGGCTTTGCAGATGAATGTAATTTTATCTTTCTGGTAGGATTTCTAACTCATTTTGTTGGAGATTATAGGCTGAGGAATGCCTAAGACGTGAGAAGGACAGAGTTTCACATTATTTGCCCTCTAGCAGTGAACCTAAACTTCTAGAGGTTTGTTCTATGTCTTCTTCTAGCTCGTGTATCAAAAAAAAGAAACTAATTGTTCTTGATCATGTAATCTTTTAACTGATTTAGCTTGTACCAGTTTTTCTCGTTCTTCTTCGATGCTGCTGATCATTCTCGAGAATTGTAGTTGACGTGTTGCTTTTTCTCTTTTTTAGAAAGTTCAACATGAACTGTTGTCTGCCTATGCTACCCAACTGCTTGAAAAAGAGCATTCTGGATGTCATGCGTTGCTTAGAGATGACAAGGTACTTACTCATTATTTCTATCTTTAATTTTTTAGTACATGTTTTTCAATATGCAAATCAAACATATATTTCCTTCCTTGGACTTGTTTGTGTTCATATGCCGTTTATGGGATGTTTTATAGGTCGATGACTTGTCGAGAATGTTCAGACTCTTCTCTAAAATTCCTCGAGGCCTAGATCCAGTTTCAAATACATTTAAACAGGTTTCTGATCTAACCACTTCAACCAAGTCTTCTATCTTCTTCCAATTGAATTTATCAGAGTTCTTTTTATCATATTCTGTCGACTGCCCTTATGAACTCTGACGAGATTTTTTAATTTCCATTATACAGCATGTTACTGCTGAGGGAACTGCCTTGGTCAAACAAGCAGAAGATGCAGCAAGCAACAAAAAGGTTTGTTACTTGCTGCTTTACGTTATAAGTTCATGTATTATACCATTATATGAACCTAAGAGTCATCTTGATTGATCATGGATTGCTTCTGGACTGATAATTAGTTATTATCAAGGTGGTCGTAGGTCTGTAATGGTTACATAGTGGGAGTTCATGGGTTGAAGTACATTTTAGACCCAACCCAATTGTTTGGGTTGTAAATTTATTCAACCTAGACAACCCATATTCAATCATGAACCCAACCCAATCCAACCATGATTTTTTTGAGTTGGATTGGTTTGGGTTATTTGGGTCACTCACTTAAAAGATTTTATCCTATTATAATAGGATAAGTAAATGCTAGTATCTTAAACATTTATTTAAATATTTTCTATCATTGAACCAAGGTCTGTAAGTCAATGTTTATGTATATGGTGGAAAGTTACACTCCAAGAACTTAAAATGTTATTTTTAAAAGACATGGTTTTAAAATTAATAATAAGTTTGAGTTGGTTTGGTTCAACTCAAATTTATTTTAATTGAACCATTGAACCAATCCAACCAATAGAGTTTTCATTTATTTCAACCAAACTCAAGCAAGTTTATAACCCACCCCAAACATGGGTTGATCGGGTTTAGTCATGTATAGGTGCATCAATTGCTAAATTTTTTAGGAAACCCTATAGATGAACATCAATTTCTCTTTTTACTTCTAATTTGCATAAATTATTTTCCCTTATTACTACAAACTCTCTCTTTCTTAATTCAATTTTTTTATATTACATGCTAATTTTCGATATCTTGGCGATACGTTTTTTTTATGAGAAACCAAGTGTTCCTCGATAAAAATAGAAGAATATACAAGGGCGTACAAAAAAATCCCAACAAATGGAGTCAAAACAAAAGCTAGCTAAGTGGAAAAAATCTCCCATCCAAAAGAGTTAAACCTAGTTGATAATTTAAAAAAGTCCTAGATGTTGAAGCTCACACAAAGGTGTTACGACTACATCTAGTGATATCTCAAACCTCTTCCTAGGACCTCTCAATCATTCTAAAATTACACAAGAAGTCCTAGAGACTTATTTTCTTTTGGAGATTTTCCGGTGTGTTATAGCAAAATATCATGCATAAGTTTTAAGTTCTAGACAAGATGTATGGGCATGACTTTTACCTGGGATAGGAAGAAATAGGAAGAAATAATATGAACGCTGTATGATCCAATAACATTAAAAAATGGCTTAATGCTGGGTAAGTAAATGGGTTTCTTTCTCATTTATAGTTGCAAGACTGAGTTTTTCAAATGTTCATTTTATACTTAATGGCATCCAAAAAAACATTATATTGTGTGAAGAGTTCAGAAGGAATGAGTTCAAACTATGGTGGTCACCTACTTATGATTTAATATCCTACTCCTTGGCAACCAAATGTTGTAGGTCAGACGGTTGTCTCGTGAGATTCGTTGAGGTGTGCGCAAGCTGACTTGGACACTCACAGTTGCATTTATGCAAATTGTGTGTGTTAGCATTGTTCTTGTAGTTCTCATCATTGTGTTGTAATTCTGGACTGTGTGTGATTTGGAAAGGTTATTTTTGTTATGGCTAAGGACTTGCTTTTTCCATTTATGTAGGCTGAGAAAAAGGATGTGATTGGCTTGCAGGAACAAGTAATCTTTCTTCGACACGTTCTCTCTCTTGATTTCGCTCTCTCTTCTATATGGTGACTCAAAACTATGTCCTGTATTTTAGGTGTTCGTAAGAAAAGTGATTGAGCTGCACGATAAATATTTGGCATATGTGAACACCTGTTTCCAAAATCACACGCTTTTCCACAAGGTATGGTCTTCTTTACTAGTATATTACTGAAATGCAAAGTACTTGAAGATTTAAATTTGTTGCTCAGATTGCCAACCTGTACATAACTCAATTCGTTAAGGCGTATCTTCGACCAAAAGGTCGGAGGTTCAAATCCCCACCCTACGTGTTGTTGAACTAAAAAAATGGTTACTCATATTAAATATGTTTCTATTTAGGCTCTCAAGGAGGCCTTTGAGGTCTTTTGCAATAAGGGTGTTGCTGGTAGTTCAAGTGCAGAGTTACTTGCAACTTTTTGTGATAACATTCTCAAGAAAGGTGGGAGTGAGAAACTGAGTGATGAAGCAATTGAAGAGACTCTGGAAAAGGTCCATTCTTTGCTTATCTTTTATTCCTTCTGCTCCTCATGATTTTTGGAGAGTGTTATGATTATAAACCTTCTGTGTCTGCAGGTAGTGAAGTTGCTTGCTTATATCAGTGATAAAGATCTTTTCGCCGAATTTTATAGGTAACTCGCTAGATTTTCAGATTAATGGGGTTTTAAGGTAAAAAATGAAAGAAAATGGAATAATGTTGATAAATTTCATGATTATTTGCAGGAAAAAGCTTGCTCGACGACTTCTTTTCGATAAGAGTGCCAATGACGACCATGAGAGAAGTATTCTGACTAAACTGAAACAGCAATGTGGTGGTCAGTTCACCTCAAAGATGGAGGGCATGGTATGCCAGGTTTGTCTTTGTGATTTGAAGTGGTTGAAGTTATGGAGTATTTACAAGTGTGTTCATTTTTGGGTTTCCCTTAGGTCACAGATTTGACTTTGGCGAGGGAAAACCAAGCCAACTTTGAGGAATATCTTAGCAATAATCCACAAGCAAATCCCGGTATTGATTTGACAGTTACGGTTCTAACTACCGGGTTTTGGCCTAGTTACAAGTCCTTCGATCTGAACCTCCCGGCCGAGATGGTAGGCATGGGTTAATCTCATATTGAGTTCAACCATTTACAAGTTGCAGAAAGTTTTTGGAGGAAACTTATATCTTACCCCTCTTTTGTTTCAACTTCAGATTAAATGCGTTGAGGTCTTCAGAGAGTTCTATCAAACTAAAACAAAGCATAGGAAGCTTACATGGATTTACTCTCTTGGTATCTGTAACATCAGCGGAAGGTTTGAACCGAAAACCATCGAACTAATTGTGACAACGTATCAGGTTAGTACATTGACTGTATCAAACTTTCCTCGGGTTCTGGAGAACTGGAAGTTTGTCGGACTGCCAAGTTCTTATTGCTGATTTATATGCATTTTTTTTTTGTATATTCATAGGCTTCTGCCTTGCTGCTGTTCAATTCCTCTGACCGACTTAGTTACTCGGAAATTATGACTCAACTAAACTTGAATGATGACGACATTGTGAGACTACTCCATTCCTTGTCGTGCGCCAAATATAAGATTCTTAACAAGGAGCCAAGTACTAAAACAATCTCGCCAACCGATACATTTGAGTTCAACTCAAAGTTTACGGACAAAATGAGAAGGATCAAGGTTTCTAATTCTTCACTAGTCGATATATTTCATTCTCTCGTGGTGTAACTATTACCATTGTTCCAAGAGGCAGTGTTTTGATGGTTTCATTGTACAGATTCCTCTTCCACCCGTGGATGAGAAGAAGAAGGTAATTGAAGATGTCGACAAGGACAGACGTTATGCTATTGACGCGTCGATCGTCCGCATCATGAAGAGTCGTAAAGTTTTGAGTCACCAGCAGTTGGTGCTGGAGTGTGTCGAGCAACTTGGTCGGATGTTCAAGGTTCTCACATACACTTCCCTGTAAATACTTTGTTTCATAATCTGCTTTTTCACTTCTAGAATCTAATACTAAATGATGCAAATTTGCAGCCCGACTTTAAAGTAATCAAAAAGCGGATTGAAGATCTAATCACCCGAGACTATCTGGAAAGAGACAAAGATAACCCGAGCTTGTTCAGGTACCTAGCATGATCTGGACTTTGTCAAAAGATGAAAATGCTAGAGTCCTTATGACTCAAGATAGCTCGAAATTCTTTCGATGGCGATGGCGATGGAGATGGTGGTACGAGCTCACTCATGTAGTGCAAACTAATTCGAGAAGGTCGAAATGCTTGTGCTATTTTACCATCTAAGCAAGTTGAGATACTCGTTATATGATTAGGAAATGATGGAAAATCTGAATCCCAATGTTGAGATGGATATTGATTAATTGGTCAAATGGAGTGAAAATAATTGAATTCATTACTGTAATTTCCATCTGCCTATTGATCACCGAATAATTTGTTCATTAGATGTTATGCCCCAAAGAAAGCTGTCTGTCTTTGGAAAAGGAATATTTCTTTAGTTTTTCCATTTATTAGATATTATTATTTGGTTTTGTTATTTTTGTAACTCTTATTTGGAAAATGCAAAAATTACCTGTAAATTACAGTAATGGTTACAAAGTCTCCGGTCTTTTTATTTGTTTTCTTAGGTAGTGTTTGAATAACCATTTTATTTTTTGTTTTTAGCATTTCTTTTAAATACATTTAAATTTTTAGTCATATTTTAAAAACAAAAACAATTTCTTTTAGTTTTTAAAATTTGGCTAAGATTTTAAAAATGTATAACAAGAAAAATTAATATAAGCTTGATAAGTAGTAGATGTAACTTACATCATGTAAGCTTAGTTTTTAAAAATAGAATAGAAAATATATCAAATGGGCTTTAATTTTTTAAATTTTCTAATGAAAGTTGGAGGTGGGAAACTTTCTATGAAAATGAATTAAAAAATTAGATGAAAAATTAATGGAATAATCCACCACTTTTCTTGAATTGGGAGGGATATTTCTTCCCGGTTAAGGAAAAATTACATACAAAATTCTAAAAAGCTAAGATTTTCTGTATCTTTTTTTTTTTACTTGTATTTTTTAAAACATAATCATAAATCTGATATTATTAATGAATTAATTTTTTTATATAACAAAGTTTTGCACTTTTGCTTTATGATTTGATGGCTGCCGGCTGGAGCATTTTCTCACTCTTATTTATTTTTCAAAATTTCAAAACACAATACATTATATAAACTTTTAATAAGAAAAAGATTTAAAAAGTGATTTTTTAAAGGAAAAAAGGAACTTCAAATTTTCCAAAGGTGTATTATCCTCGGTCTAAAAAGGAAGGAAGAAAGAAAAGAAGGGATAAAAGGTTGTTTTAGTCAAAAATAGGGTATTTTAACTTGTATATTTATTCAAGTGAATTTTGATAATTTTGATATTTGAAAATGACATTGAGCCTAACTACTCATAGAGGAATGTATACATCATCCTTTAATTAGGCATATTTTTTTTCCTCATGCATTGAATTTAGCGTGTAACAATACATTATTAAGTTGGAGTAAAGTTAATTTCGGTGAAGTAACGTCTCACTAGTAAAGATGCCTATAACTTTTTTAAAGTTGAAAATTCGATTTTTAACTCTACATTTCTTGAACTAAAAAAAATACCTATGGAATAACAACCTCCAATGGTTTAAGTTTTGCCATTATTAAGAAAAAAAGGTATTGCTATTATTAAAATCAAAATAAAAAAAGTATTGCCATTATTAAGGTTGTTTTGCTGTTCTTTCGAGTGTATATTATGCTTTTGAAATGAAAGGATATTTGCTCCGTGTTAGTTTTGTTTGGAACTTTGGTGTTGGTTGGTTGACATTAATATGGTTGGTGAGTGATCTTGCTTCTTCGGTGACATCTTTTGTTGACGATATATCATTGAGCTTCTTAATGATCATGTCTGACTTTGAATTAGTCTATTAAATTTACATAGACATATGGGCATAAAAAGTGAATCAACAACATTTTTGTTGTATCAGCAAAACAATCAACAAAAAGACAAAATATATCAATAAATATCACTAATGTAAACATATATTAACAATAACATTTTTTAAATTATTTTAAAATGGTGAATTACGCATGTGTCAATTTTTCCTTTTAATAATTTTTAGAAATATCTATCAACATTGATATTTCATCAATATTTTCATTGACATTTACGTAAATTATAACCTCTATATTTCTATATACATTTACATCTTAAATCTTACTTAGAACTGATATGAATATTTGATCTCATATATTGAGTTTGTGGTTATACATCTATTTTGAGAACAACAATTGTGTTATTTATCTCTTTTGTTATTGGTGGTCTGTGTATATGTACATTGGGGTGAATTTAGGACAGAAATAGAGCGACTTATAGGTGTGCAAACACCTCTATATTTATTGGGCAGCTTATAGGTGTGCAGACACCTTTGTCCCATATTGGGCGGCTTATAAGTGCGCAACCACTTTCGCTCCATATTGGGCGGTTTATAGGTGTGCAGCCACCTCTGTACCATTTTGGGCAGCTTATAAGTTGGTCTCACTTCAGCTATCATTATGGGTCAATTATAGCTCAATCTATAGGTTGACCTTAGAAGCCACATAGTGCAGGTTATAGCGCGGTGGTATGCTGTCATCATGCATTCACATTACCCACATCTCTTATATATAGATAGGTCCATAACCTTCCACGATATGTCATTCTCTCTCAAGTGACTCTTTACTTATCTCATTTTATCCAAAGCCAAGATCTCGTAAAGACTATCAACTCTGTCTGTCTTCCAATAACAAGACCTCATTCTTCCCCATTTCATGACCTATGGTCTCTGACCAGCTTCCCAAAAATTGCTTCAACAATATATATTTTACCCGTATTATTTTGGGTTTTATTAATCTAATTTACATTTGTTTTTATAAAATCTAATTTACACTTTTAATGTATGGTCAGAGATATATGTCTTGAGTTATGCTCGATTTGACATTTTTAATGTATCCTTAAAATAGGTGGAGATAGATATTTTATCATCTAAGTATTTTAGCATCTTTTAATAAACTTTTAAAATATCTATTTAAATATTTAAACTTTGATGAAATAATAGTTATTCTTTTGGTAGAATAAATGATCAAACTCATAATTTTTTAATTAAAAGACAAGTATTAATTAGAGTGAGTTAGATTGATAATTAAATAATTATTTTGATCCTCAATTTATTTTCAAAATGTTTATTTATAAATAATCCTCAAAACTTCTGAAACGCTTTATGATTAATGTACAAAAAAATTTAGAAATTGAGGTACAAAAAATGAAATAATTTTTCAGATTTAAACAGGATTTTATTCCTTGCCCAATAAGCTTCCCGCTCATAGACGGTTCTGCGGATTGCTGTGAAATATTTTGCCGCCAAAGGTGCGCTCTCAATTTCTCTCTCCCTCTGAGAAACAGTTATCGTTGATCATGAACTATGTAGCAATTGTGGAAATATACATGGATTATGAACAATTTAATTTCCGTAGAGAGGTTGAGATGGCGTTTTCTCGTTGAAATTTCTACTAGATTTGAAAGCATTGATGGAACATCGGGCCCTAATGCACCGCAATGCCGCATCAACTTCGGACAATACAGTTGGTGATCAGGTCAGGTTAGGTTTTATCGATTGTTTTTGTTTAGAGAAATTTCGCTCGTGAATCTCTTCTTATTTTCGAAGCATGAACGAACAGTATTCGTGGGGATTCGAAATGAAAGAAAAGGGGAATGTACGGGGCATAAAGCGAGCCAGGAAGCGTGATGAATTGCAATTCTATGGAGTAGTGGAAGAGAGAATGGAGAAGTTAGTGAAGCAAAATCGACGGTCCTCTTCAGATTCCCGAATCACGAGGTATCCAAAAGCAATTAGACAAATAATATCTCGCATCTTTTCTTTTCGAAATTAATTTTAAATCTCAATGATTGAAATAATCATGTTTGACTAGTGCAACTCAATAAAGTTTAGTGATTCCCTCTAAACGTCAAGAAATAGAGTTTTTGGGAAGGGTTATTTGAAGAAGAAGGAAGTGACGCTTCCACTATTATTGATGGACATTGGAGACAAATTCAAAAAGAAATGGACTTCCTCTGCGTGAGCATTGGATCAATTCTTAGTGGATTGTGACCTTTTTTCACGCACAATAATTATAGCCACATTGCGATGATGATCTCTGTCTTCCTCTGTTTGGAGGATTCATTTGTTTTTGAGATCTACATGAGATCTTTTGTTTTGTATGAAGAAAGAGAAATATACTACCTAAAAAAAAACGTTTGTACCTTTTTTTAGAGCATCCTAAAACTTCATTACCTGATTAGTAATAACATCATACAACATTTTATATAACTATTTATTTTATATATCAAGTCTAGATAATTACTTTTTTAGAGTATGTTTGGCATTTAGCAGAAGCAAAAGGAAGAAATTCAAATATAGGACCAGATAAAATTAAACTTTATTATTACTATTTATTTTTACTAACCTGCTATATTGTAGTTTGTTTCCTAAGATACGAGCTATTGGCCCATGATAATTAGCAATCTTTTAGTTGAGATTCCTGATGAATTTGGGTGGTAAATGAGGCATGGTAAGAAAATTCATCTGCTACAATCATCTTTTAATTGCTTCTTTTGATTGATTTAATAACTTACATTTATCGTACCTGTATTGGATTGGCAGTTTGCACATGACAGCGTGTGCACTTTGTTCACCTGGACCTTGCTAGTTGCTATTATTATTATTACCTTTGCCAAATCATACATAATTTGTCAATCAACAAAAGAAAGCCTCTCTTATATTACTATTAGCATGAATTACTCTAAGTTAACTTATATAATTCCTTGTCTTCGCATCTTGATTATCTTTAGTATTTACAAATTTTGAAATATATTTATTTTTAGTCATTTCTTTAATACGAATGGGCATTTGACTGTTTTTAACTCTTTCTTACCAATAAATTAGGTTAATATTCTCTTTTCTATAATTTCATAGGTGACAATTACATTCTAAACTTAACTTTAACTTGTTATTCTTGATAATCTTCTTAGCGACTCATTTTTCTCATTTCTTTCAATTTCTCCTCCTATTGTCTGCCTTTCAAATTCCATATTTTCCATCAGCATTCTCTGCCATCTCTGATTTCGCTTCCGGTTGATAATGAGACACTGTTTCGGTTACCTGCCGAGCTTCGTGGTAGGTCCCTGCAACTATTGTACCAGCTCTTTTGATTTGTTTGATCAAAGCATTATTATATTCGGCCTGGTCATGCTTTTGTTTGTGGTCTACTTGTTCTTACCACTAAGAACTAAATTAAACATAAAGAACAGAAAAATAATTAGTGAAATGGTTTGTGCTTCTATGAAGCACTAATTGTGAAAAAACTCATGATCCTCGAGCTCTTTTTTGGCCACCACTGAGAAGTTCTCTCGCCCAAATTATATTCATGGATGCCTTTTGCCCATTTCCTGCTTTTGTGGTTTTAAAACAATTTGGTGGGGATATTATGTTGTTGGTTCCCCACAATTAAATGCTCCTACGTAAGAATCTTGTTGAAAAGTGGCATCTTCGTCGTGTTACTCTTGTTTTCTTCTGTGGACAGCTGCTATTTGGTTGAAATCTCCGAAGACCAACATGACTTGACAAGAGAAGCGTCAAATATCAGAGGCCCCTCAAAAACCAAATTTCGGAGCGTACCTAGGTAAGAGTTTATTGTGAATAGTGCAATCCATTTAGATCGAAAAAGAACCATACTTGAGTGTTGATTGATTAGCACCTATCTTCATTCAAATTGATATTCCTTTCATAATATTTCATAATACCAGCATAATACAGACATATATGAAATTCTATACAATGTCTAGCATTTGTATCCCAAGGTGGGAAAGTTAGTGGGTACTTTAGGAGTTTTTGGTTGGAAGCTTGGCGAAATCGAGGGTTTTTTTTCCCTGTAACTTGTTTGTGACATAGTGCTTACTATATTCTCCATGATTATATCTTCTATACTTGCATGGGTTGTTCTTGTCCACAAATTCTGGCATTGGTCCAAGCTCTATGTCATAGCTAGGAGCATAGAATGTGGCGATTGAAAGTCGGTCAGTTTGCTTGTGAGTCACAGCCCTGTGCTCCACGCTTTTGTACCTGCCATTTGTAACAACCTGCATATGTATCAACCAGAAAGGTGTAAAATCTCTGTTATAAGATGGAAAATTCATTTCCAGATTTAGACATCGGTTCGTACTTCCATTGTATCGCCAACGTTGATTACGAGTGCATCTGGGATGGGCTGAACAGGAACCCACTTGTTGTCCTTAAGGATCTGGAGCCCTACTGAGCTGCCCTTTCCTTGCTGCAAAACAGTTAAAGCGCTTCCATCGGAGTGTGGGCTCAGCCCCAAAACAAGATCGGGTCTTGGGCATGGTGGATAGTAATTCATCCTTATTGCCTGTACGGCCACCCCAAACGCCTTTTCGAATGTGTCCTCTTTTTGGCCAAGGCCTAAAGCTATGTACTTCAATAGATTCTGGCATAGTTTTCTTACTTCTTTTGAGTAAATCTCCACAGTATTGCTGCAAAAACAGTGAACGATTGTAAGATGATGGATGGTTAATTACAAAAGACAGTTATAGAAAGAAGAACAACCACCTGAAGTTTGCTGGCTTCTTTGGCCATAATGAAGGAACCCTGATAGAGTCCGGTATAACCCCTAGAGCAAACATGTTACACCAGTCCAGCTTTTGGTGCTCTGAGAATATAAAAGCTTGTCCATATCCTTGAACCGTGCCCGGAGCCATTGGGTACTTCTGTTTCTCTTCCAAGGGTTGCCTGAAGAATTCCATTGCCTCCCACTCTATGCTTTCTAGTAGGTTCAGAGCAACCCCATGATTGATTACCTAATAGATCACCAAGGCATTAGTTTCCATAGCCTGCTTTAAAGCTTTGACTGAAAAGGAAAAGAAAAAAGGAGGATGCATTAGTTTTACCTGGAAAAATCCCCATTCCTCGCAGGCAGAGGCTAGCTGCAAAATTTCATCTGTGTCTCCTTTCATAAGCTTGGACAAATCAATAGTGGGTATGTCAGAGGATGAGAGGAGAGATGTTGTTGGGGTTGGCCTCTCTTGTATTTCCCTTATAAATCTCTCAGGAATCATGTTAGGCTTTAACTTTCTGAGTTCTTGCACATCATCAATGTGCCCTACGTTGATTGGAGAAATAGGTGCCGGAGCCATATAGAAAGTTAGAAACAGAGTTCTCTAGAAGTAAATTTAGATGAAGGATGAAACTCTTGGAAGTCCAACTTGGTATGCGAGTCTCTCCATCCCAAGAGAAAGCCGTATTTATAGGGCAAGGCGTTGCATGCATCCAGCCACTTGATGCATTATTTATTTTCTAATATATTAAAGTTTGTAGGGGACGTTATTATAACGTTTATCCTTTGTCGGTAAGTTATCAAAAGCCTTTGACCAATTTTATCGGTAAGTTAATAAGGCCCTAATAAATTTTTTCAGGTGGTTATTAAGCTATTATCATTTCAAGATGGATGGTTTGATTGGATTGTTGATGTAAAATGGATAAAAAAATGCAAAATTTGTTTAGTTTTAAACCGACACTACAAGTAGGACTAGGAGTGAAATTAAAAACCGAAAAATTGAGTCGAAACTGACCAAAAATTGGGTCTTACACCAACTGGCAGTCTGAGGATAAACCTTCTCGTAACGTTTGGTATTCCTCTTGTTTTTATTCTCTCTCTACGCAAAACCAGTGTCCAAAATTCACCTCTTCTCTCCTAGACGCAACGCAAGATCTTTCTTCTCTCTTCCATGCAAGATTCCTACTATTCTTATTCCCCCTCTCTAACATGCAAATTGCAATTCCCCTCTTCTCGGTATTCCATGCCGAGCAGAAGCAGACCCACTCATTTAATTCTCATTCCTCTACTCCCGACGAATTTTCAACCATCCATATACATTGTTAGCCATAAAAATATTTAAAACTAATGTGGGGTCTCTTCAATAAATAATTTTATTCAATAATGTGTTAAAATGATTAAGGAAAGAGCAGGGTATTACGTATTAGATTTTATACTACGTACTCCCATTTCATTCGTTATTTGTCAAGTCAGCAATAAATATTTAAGAATGATGTAAGGTGCACCGGCCACCCATGGGCGTTGGGTTTGAGCCCTGCTCCGACCGTCTTCATGGAGTTGTATAATAAAGCAGCAAATGGTCATTATGTATGTAACTATGTATGACGTGAAACTATTTAATTTCCACGGCTAGAAAGAGGGGAGAATCGAATATGTTTGAAGCTTTCTTGAAATATAGTTTTCTGGATTCACTTTTGTATAACGAATTATGTGCACAGTTGCTTACTAAATTTGGCAGAAGGGGTCAGGTCGGGTATATTCAAAGTGCTGTGAAGTCGAGTTCATCCATATAAGAATATTATATACCGAGTTGATTATAGAATGAGGTATGCGTCAGGCAACAATGCTTTTTTTCCATCTCTGTTGAAAATGAATCTACTTTTACTTCTACTTTTTTTTTTTTTTGGGTTTAGTGGCGGTGGGGAATGGAGGTTCAAAGAGCCACAGAATCTTGTAGAGGTGGTATCAGAAATGTACGTACGGTCGCAAACTGAGTCACTGGTCCTGTAAGTCTTTACCTCCTTTTGAATGGTCCTATTTTTGGTAATTTCGAAGCAGTAGCATAGTGGTAGTAGGGGCCATCATTCTCGTTTCCTGTGACCCATCCTAGTGTTGTCATCACTCACCGTTTCCTTTTGCCTTCCACCTCTTTCCAGTCTCCCTACAAAACTTTTAATATATATTGAATTGAATGAATATTCTATTAAAAAATCATAAAAATTTTTACGTTAAAAAACAAATTTCTAAAGTAACATTTTAGTCCCTAAATTTTAATTTGTAAGGATTTATTCTATGTAGTTTAAAATTTTTAACAATTTAATCTATATTGTAAAAATTTTTATTAAAATTTAGTGTCAAGTTTTATAATATAACAATTTATTCTTTCTAATTCATAAAACATATTTGGTTCTTCCTTTAGTTTATCAATCTATACATACAAGAAACTTAACAAAAAAAAAATCACGATAAAGACTAAATCGTTATCGATTTTAAATTACAATTACTAAATTGTTATATATTAAAGTTTAATGACTAAATTGTTACCAATTTGAAAGTAAAATGGACTAAATCGCTACAAACTAAAATTTAGAGACTAAATTGTTACTTTAGCGAAAGTACGAAGATTAAAAGTGTTATTTAACCAAATTTTTAAAAATCACCAAAGTTATTTGAGTTAATAATTAATTATTTGATGAGAAGTTTAAAAGATGTACTATCATTGTCTTATATATTCATAGCTGATACTTTTTGGTATTTCTTATGTTTCTGTAATTGGTAGTTTTATGGTCTATCGAAGGCTTGCCTTTCCTTGACGGTACTGTACATGACTTCCACGGCATCTTAGAATTGTGTGGTTCCTGCATATTTTGTATCTTATAATTGTTGAACATATAAAATCACTGGAACTAAAATTCAGTACTTGATCTGATAGCCTACGAAAGATTCTCTCTCGCTTTTTCCCTTTTGGAAGAAAGTGAACATATTCTAAGCTCAACAGAACTAAACATGGTTCTGTCATTTTGGTTATCATATTGCTGATGACTTTTAGCCTTCTAAAGCTTTGTTCCTCGTATTTTTCTGAAACGATGTGGACCTTACACTTTCAGAAATATATGAAGATCAAGTTCTATGCCTAATTTGATGTTGAAATTTCTTTTAGGAAAATAATTTATAGATACAAGCTTAGGATTAACTTGTTATAAAATTGAGTATAAAGACTAAAATGTTGCCAAAGCCTAAGAGTATGAATTCAAACTTCATCATCTTCACACTATACTGTTCACTTTGAGCCTAATTCCTGGTAGTTTATTTTTGTTTTCACTAAAAAAGTCTATGAGATTTTGGTCTCCAAGAGAGCTTAGTTGGTAAAAGGCTTTGGGATCTCTTAATCATATTGGCGTAGAGGTCTCAAATTCGAGTCTTTTTGTGAGTTTAATACCAAAAATCTTTGATATCTCCTAAGTCCGGGCACAGGTGTTCCTGGGTACAGGGAATCAAAGTTCCGACTCCATTTATTAAAAAAAAAAAAAAAGATCTGTGAGATTTTGGTTGCCGTTACAACATTAATCGACTAATAAACTAAATGGTAGACATACTTCCTATTTCTTTTGGCAAGCACTGTTAGTTGCTTGGAAACAATTTTGAAGTATTTATGAGCATTTATGATTATGTTGCTTTTATTTCTTCCCTGACATGATTAATTTGTCGTGTTATTTATATTAATCCCATCCGTTCTATTTTCCTGCTACAGAAAGATTTTGGAAGATTTCCTTCTGATTCTGAAGCTCGTTCACAGGTTTTTCTGAAGAGTCATGTTATCTTAGGACCGATGCTTTCCTACAGGAAAGCTCTGTCAGCCAATCTATGACTCGTATCTAGAAATTAAGCCCAAGTAGCCTTCTCTTTGCAAAAAAAAAAAAAAAAAAAAGTAACGGTCCAAACCTCGCAATGATCACCAATCCGAACACTCACGAATAAAAAAATAAAATAAAAAAAAAAGTAACTGCAAATATATCTGTTCTTATTTCGTGGAGCAATAATTTATTGTTAACTTTGATATTAGTCATAGTAATTACTGATTGATGCACGTCCTTCTTTCAATTACATCCTTTAGCAGTCCTTTATGAAGATTAGAATCTTATTATTTACTCTCCAATAGAAACAAAGTGGGAGCATCTCACGGATATACGAAGATTCCAAAATCTCTTCAACCACTAAACTGTGCTGCTGGGTCACCAGCCACAATCAAATAAATGTTGATAGTGGTTGAATTTGCTTATAATTAAGGCTATGTGGGATGTGATAAAATCCTTTGATCATGCTCATGATATATCCAGTCCCACTGATTATTGCCGTAAACCCCACATTCTGATTCCTCCATTTTATTATCATTTACAGGTGTTCTACATTAAAATTATGAAAGAAGTGCTTATTTGTTTTTAGGTGGCTGAAATGAAGAAGAGAAAAAGGCCAAGGTAACTAAAAGTTGATCCATTTGGTGACAAAATCAAACAGAGAATTCATAATGGCAGAAAAGACTGTAGAGAAAACTCCACGGAGATGAAACAGATGAGCTCCTTTTTAGAGCCCAGGAATTTGACTGCGTTGTGAACACGTTATGAATTAGATGGAAATTTTTAGACAATATATTCATTGATTTTATTTGTCATACTATTCCAATAAAACATTGAGATTTATACAAGATGGATATTGTAGTAACATTAAAGGAAATCATAAAAAAATATTTAAATTACCAAATTAAGATTCCACACTTTTCAAATGAAGTGATTTCTTTGGTATCTTCCTTCAAGTGAAAATGAAATTTGTAATAATTTACAAGTACTGTTCTGTCTCATACTATTCTTTATTTTTTATAATTATTTTTTCTAGTACAACAAATAGAAGCGATGAATAATTTAAATTCATGACCTCTTGATCACAAACATATACCAATTATCACTGAGTTAAGTTCATATTGGTAATATACTTTCTTTTTACTATAGAAATTAAAATTGTTACAAGTCATAAACTGCATAATAATACTAAAATAGGATTAAATTATTATACCCTAATACTAAAATTTAGAGAACAAATGGTTGCTTCAATGAAAACACAGTGACCGATTTGACCGATTGCGTAATTTTTCTCTTTTATTTTTTTTAAAATATTGATTGAATAGTGGTATTAATTAATATCAAACCCCCCTAGACATCTGTTCGACGCGTCGTTTAGCAGCCGCACCAACAAACCCGACCCGACCCGAGAGAAATGTGCAAAGTTTGAGAAGAAGAGTTGAGATTGTGGAGGAGGAAAAAACAGAGAAGAAGAAAAGAATGGCGATGGAGGATCTGAGCGAAGAAGAGAGGCGCGCCTTACGCGGCAGCAAGTTCGCGCCCCTGCCGCCCTCTCGCTCCCTCTCAAGGTATTTTAACTCTTTCTTCTTCTTCGGTCTCTCTAGGGTTTGGTTTTGTTTTGTTCTGTTCTGTATTAACAATGGAGCTGCGATGGTTTCTAAAGGCTGCCTCACCCTGGTGGCCCTATCAAGACCAACAAGGCTGCGGCTCTTGCCAAGTTTCTCCACAGAAAACTCCACCAAGACCCCCATGGTTTCTCCTCCATCGATCCCAACATTCTCGACCTCGCCGTTCGTAATGCCAAAGCCACTCTTCTTTCCAGTTCGTATTCCTATCCCTATTCCTATTCTGCTGGCTCATTCTGATTCCGATTCCCCCCAGATTTCTGCTATTAACTATTCACTAATCTACTTTAATCAGTGACTAAGGGGTTTTTAAGTTGTGTGTCTCTGTGATGTGTTTATTACCAGGTGGCACTTCAACCATTCGCCATGTGGACACATTTGATGACCCTGAGGTTTGTTGATCAAGATTTCTTCATACTCATTTCTTGTTGCCATTTCATTCTACTAATAATTTAACTACCGATGAAGCAGGGCTCTTTCGACGAAGGGGGTGCCATGAATTCTGACCCTAAAAAGCAAAAGAAGAAAGACAAAAAGAAGAAGAAGAAGAATAATAAGAATAAAAGGCAAAAGGTTGAAAATCCCCTCTCATGGTTTTGTTATAAGCTCTATGATTTTAGTGGGTTTCTTGACAAATCTGTTGTTTGTTCTGCAGATTGTGGAGGACTCCGAGTGTGGCATTGCAAAAAGGCCCAAAGAAAAGAAGTTGAAATTATGAGCCCTTCACAAGATTGGGAATTGGGATAATAACTAGAAAAGGACAGATTCTTGAGCCGTAAAGGGTTCCTGATATTTCGATCAAGCAGAACTATTAGATTCTTGATTTACGACCCTATAACACTTGATTGAATTGATTTCTGTTGTGCAAAAGTGTTGTAGTTTCTGCATCTCATTCTCAGATTGCTACACATTTTTGTTCTCAAAATCTGATGCCTTGAATTCAATTGTTGGCAAGAGATGTCTTTTCCCTATACCTACTTCTATGGCTTAAATGACACTTCTACACACAACTCAGCATTTAAGGGTACAGGAAGCTAATTTTGAAGCAGGTGGAAGATTGAATTTCATTCAATTTCAAACGACAATTTTCTCAAACTATAATGATTTATACATAATTGCAGTCTATGGTACAGTCAACAAAGAAACTGATAGCCAGGGAGATGCACATTTTTTTTAATTCAAAAAGTGAGGCCAAAATATTATATCTAAGATGTATTTACTCACCATTTTCAATTTGTCTTTGAGCACAAGGGAAGAGGATTTCAGCCTCTAGGTTGGTATAAGCGCAAGTATCTGGCTCCTTATTATTCCCATGCATTTCTGAATCTCTGCATATAGTGGAAGGTTCTGAGGGCAACAAGGCTGCAAACTATTCACAGCAGAATCCAGTACCTGAGCAACATCACATGGTGGAAACTGTCGTTCTGTGCATTTCTGCACGTTTTTTACCCAAAAATTAGCATTTGGACATTAAAATCTACCATCATCGTCACCATGCATGAAAGAAAACTAGAGCTAAATCTGGCAAATGTTGATACTAGAGCTTGGCTAAAATATGCATGCTTCACGATACTCAACAAACTATTTGATGCAACAACTTCCACGAAACAAGAAAAACTTGCAACTCCATTGTATTGACAGTACCACTCCCTCTCTCTTAACAGTTGGTGAGGAATAAACAATCCAAACCATCATATTGTCTAATTTATGCAAAACAGAAACAATTTGGTTGATCCTATTGCTGAGAAAGGACTAATAATTGAGATGAGAGAGGCTATGAAATAAAGCGCCCTTTACCTGAATCATGAGTAAAGTAGCTACACAATGTGCAATAAGTTCCGAAGGGACCTCCACTTCGTTCTTGTCAGATGGGCCGTTGGACTTTGGACCGACTACGTGATTAGCAGTTGATGGATTTGATGCACACGCACTGAAATGATTCTGAGATACTGGAGTGGCATTACTTGTATCTGCAGCCGTTAATCTCGCAGTTGGCAAGGCCAAATCATCCACCGAAAGTCTATTACTAACAAAATCAATGGCTTCTTCAATACTCTCCAAATTACTCTCTCCTTTTTTCAGGGTGAGAATTGTCTGAAATGATTGTTGATAGCAAATAAAGTCAGAGGAAGCAGAACATAGGCCAGGGACGCAACATGGTGATTGAAACACCCCCCTTCTAAAAGATTAGAAATTGAACGCATCCAACAAATTGAAGGAATTTTACAATGTGAAGATTTGAAAATACATCCATGATTCTTATATTCTCACTTAACCTTTAAGCAAATCTAAACATCAAAAGGTAATTATGATTCTTTAATAGTCGGTTTGGATTGTGGATTTTATTTACGAGCTAAAACTATAGAATTTAAAACATTGACACAGCACGCAAGATAGAGTATCCATAATTCCTAGAGACCAAATTAAAAAACCAACCAACTGATGTTCAAACTGGGTAGACAATAGTAAGGATTAAACCTGCATAGCTTCATCGATCATTGTCTGAGCCTTTGCTCTCGAACTTCCCACAATTTCAGCCACATGGGAACCAGGCTCTTGAGCATGACAACAAGAGTCGCCTAAGTCATGCACTGGCTTGAGGAACATTAACGGTGAAGTCCCTTGATATGTATTGCGCTGCCTCAAGCAAAACAGAGCAGAGGAAACCTACACATACAGAAAAAAATAAGCAATTTAATCACAAAAATGGGATGAAGCTGAAAATGGATTCATCAAAACTCATGCCTGCTCATTAACTTCATGCAACTGTAATAGCACAGCAGCATATTGCTTCTTAAAGTTCTCTGAATCCTTGAGCAAGTTGTCTCCATTTATTTGGTTTTCTAACACCTCGTCATTCAAGCGCTTCAATTCAGACACTACCACCTCCTAAATTTCAACATATATCAGTTAGGTTCAAAAACATTCAAATTTGATGAAAGGTTAAAGCAAAATAAAATTTCCCTTTCAACCTAGTGTCCACCGGTGAAAGACAAAAAAGGTTGATGATATCAAACTAATATGATGTACTACCTTCTTGTCAAGTGCACGTGACAATTCAGAAAGAGCATGGACATCAGCTTCTTTTGCTTGAATTTGAGCAAGAGCAGAAGGTTGGGAACTTGCCTCCTGTTGAATACTGACAGTCTCAGTGAGCCCAAATTTAGTTTGTAGATGAGAGCACCCAAGGTCAACCTGGCCATGAGCAATTTCTTATCACCAATAACACCTTTATTTTTATTTTGATAACCGGGAATCGAAGCTTTGCTCCCCTATCACCAATAACATTCTTGAAACTAAAAAACAACTCTATAGATGTAGCTACATCAATGCAGGTCAATACTAATGTGTTAACATTAAAAAGTATAAGCATATCAAAGACAAATTCAGTCATAACCCCAGTATTAAGATGGTAGTCTTTGTTTTCTATGAAATAAGTGTATTAGATAGCAGAATGATTGAAGAACAGCTAGGGGGGGTGAGAAATAACTCAAACAATATTTTTAAAAAATAAAATAAAATAAAAAACCCAACTTACATCAATTTTTTTCTAAAAATTGGAATAGTTACAGAAAGCCTTAACCAAAGAGGTCCAAGTAAAAGGAATAAAATAAATAAGGTCGAGGATCTCCCTTTAAAATGGTTATCTTAAAGAACAAAATAAGCGATTAAGAGCTAAAAGAGTAGAACAGCACATTCTCAATGATAATAAACCCAATCCAGAACTGACTGGTGACTGGAAATTCAATTTCTAACTAAATTTTAATGGCTTGTGTTTGAGTCGGTGAGATGATGGAATAACTTTTCCAATTGGAAGGTGAGGCCATACCCTTGGTTCTTCCAAGACATGCAAGAACAACCCGAAGCAACATGCTTATACTCCTCAATATGGTCTCTGCTTAAAGAAGGAAGTTTATAGAGCCTTGTGGTGCTGTCTAATACTAATTATTCGAAGTTTTTAACCTCATGGTTTAAACCTTCTTTTATCTTTTTTATTTTTTTTCCTTTATGATAGTAAACGGAAATTGTATTCATCAAAGGGCCATATACAGAAGGAGGAGAACGAGAAATTCCCAAGAAGCCAAGGGTTGAACCTTCTTTTTTTTTTTTTTTTTGAAGACACAATTGTATTTGTTTTATTTTCTCATGTTTTGTACAAATTCTAAAACGTAGAATATAGAACAGTTCAACGTTTGAACATGACACCTCATCCGTAGTATCTGGTCAACGCAGGATGTTCTTCAACTGGCCTCTATAGATGGATGCTGAACGGAGAGGCAAATTATGACAGACTGGTGTACATGCTTCTACCTGTCCAAAGTAAGGTAAAATCTACTGCCGAACTCCATTTTACGACAGACGAAGCTTTAGTTTATGAAACCGTCGATCACAACATTCCTTTATTAGAGGAACAAGTTACCTTTTGAAAGGAATATAAAACCAAAAAGACAACGGCAGATATTTTACAAAGATTATTGAACAATTCTGAGCATCAGTGGGTTGAACCTTCTTTTTATAAGATATCTAGCTGAGAATGAGGTACAGTGGCAAATTAATTTGGAGATCTGAACAATCATTGCCAGACAACTGGTCAGTATATGATTATGTGGAATTTAAGCAGCCTAGGTCAATCTACTACGTCCTTTAACCAGTTGATTTCTAGAGCTCCTGTCTTACGAGCCTCTGAAAAACAAAATACCTTAAGATGATAAAATTTTGAGCGGTCCCTCGTGAAACTTAACACAAAAGTTAGAGTTCGAAAATAAAATAATCCATAAAGATGTTTGTCTTCCAACTGGTGTGTTCAATGCCATCAAAATCTCGGGTAGTAACATCTTTTCTTCAATTGCAGCTTTACTTCCAAATGCTGGACTGAGCTTTTGAATGAGTTTGGATCAAACTAGTTTCCGTGATTGTATAGTTCTTCTTGGGGGAGGGTTATCTCTACCCTCCGCCCTTAGGCTGTTTCTTCCCATCCCTCTTTCGAGGGTGTTTTTGAATATATTTTCTTGTGTTTCTCATAAAAATAAAAATAAAAATAAAAAACTGTTTGGCTGTCTGCCAATATAAAGCAACTCCTTTATGATAATGTGTTAAGTTACCATTGGACACAAAAGCTTAAGCTAAGTAAGTTAGGGCCTTCCCACTATATTTATAACACTTTCCTTCGTGTATGAGCTTGGATCAACATATAGTCGTGTTCTGAAATGAAATGAAATAAAAAGTAAATAACATCGATGTTCTCTTGATACTATGTTAAATCACCACGAGACCCAAAAAACATAAGCTAGCCAGTTAGGTTTAAATTAATCTTTTCAATATATTCCTAACAATTTGTTCAAAACAAAAGCTAGGGTTCTTCAATTGTTGCAATTAAGGCTATTTTTCCAGCAAGGTTTAGCATGGAAGAGGAATCCTAGTTTTTCAAGGACAGATCTATCAGATGATAGGATACTTGAGAAATATTTTAAGCTTTTGGATAATCTCATTTTTAGGGCTCTTTCTTCTTGGCACAAATTTCACTCTCCGTCACTAAAATCTGGATCCCTTCATACCACTTAGAAGAGCTTTTCTGTCATCTTCTTTAGCATGGTGCTTCGGCTGCTTCTTGGTCTTGGATGTCATTTGCAAGAATACTGAATTCTAAAGAATTCCTCATTAAGCTCTACGTAAAGCTGAATTACCTATGTTTCTGTGAGGTATCTCCTCACCAAGCTCTTTGATTAAATTCCCAAAAGCAAGCCCGAAGGCGATACAGAAAAAACAAGATAATCAACCCACCAATTCGAGAGGGTGGGGAACTCTCCTAAGCTACAATGTAGCAACCAAAAAACACTGAAATCCAGAATGCCCCCCTCCTAACGGCATTCCCTCCCTAAAAAGGACAACACGTCCCACTAACCACCTCCAGCTAGGCTCACAGCTAGGCCTACCTCCCTCTCTCTTGGCCTTTTGGCCTACCATCACTCAATGACCATCTTACCCTTCCCTTTCTCCTTTCTACTATACGTCCTTACTATTGGTGGCATAACAGTTTCATGGGGTTCTATCACAATGACATTCATTTTTTCCACTTCAAAGAATTCATGTAATGAAATCCAATTACTCCACGTCTGACATGTAGAAAAATATAATCTTATCACACAATCTATGCCTAGATTGATAATAATAGGACCTTTGCTACCTAGAAGTATGCCAATGTTATGGCTTGTAGAGAAATAAGCACAAAATAAGTTTCTAATGCATATCATCTAATTCAATAATCAACAGAATACTAACCTTTGCCTGTTTTATTAATTTGTTGATATGATGAGTGGAAGGGGAAATAAACACAGAACCATCAGTGCTTTCAAGTTTCTCGTTACTGGTTGATTTCATATAGTCTTCAATCTTAGCTTCCTTCAGTAAGCCATTGATCTTAACCTCATTGAGGTTCCCAAATATTTTATCAAGAGCCACACCATGCCTTGCCAAATTTGCAGGCATGTTTTCCACTGGATTTAAAGGCATGCACTCAATATCCTGTGATGAATAAGGTGTCAAACCATGCCACTCAAAGATAAACTGCACTAAACATAACTAAAAATAAAACAATCAATAGAAAACACTGTTTTTCTCTGTAGAAAAGCGCAAAAGATCACTCAAGTTAAATAAACTAACATTCGCTCAAGAGGAAGAATATCAATGGTAAGCAAAGTGTTATGCCCATGATGATCCTCATCTAACATTAAGAAATCTATTAGAGCATAAAACAATGGCTCGTAATTCTAAGACGTGGTTTAAACCCTCAGTCCTTTGGGTGGAATCTTGATCTACAGCACCCAATCTATCAAATGAACAAATAAGATTCCATAGAAATAAAGAAATCATGAAAATATAATTACCATGACAAATTCAACCCCTAGTTCAGGCCGGTCAAACTGAACACGGCACCTGCTATAGTCAACAGTAAGTACACCTCCATCATGGATCTCTCTTGTTTTTGGATGAATAGCAATAACACGCTGTCCAACCGATAATGGCCGAGCTAAATCGGTTGGAAGTCCTTCCCTGGTGCCTGCACGCAGTTCAGCATAGTGTTTCCTAACAGATTCCCTATATTGATTTAGCTTCTGTTTCTCTTCCTTCAAGAATTGTGCAGAGAATCTCCGTGGTCTCCCCAGGGAACTGAATCAAGGCAGAACTACAGTATTCAGTCTTCTATAGAAAGTTGTATCACAAAGAGTCAACAGCATACAAATGGACAAATTGAAAGAAAGTACCTTCGAATAACACCCCATTCAACACGTGTCAATCTAGGAATGTGACCTAATCCAACATGATTCAAGTACTCTACAAACTCACATTTAGCAAACCATGGGTAATCAATTGCACTGTAGAACCACTCAAAAATACACCATCTACGCAATTTATACCAAGATAGGCAATTAGAATGCTGCTCCTGCAATTATAAACATACACGGTAAATGATACAGGATCCTGCGTCCAAGAAAATCTATGTCATGACCATAAATATTTAACCTTGAGGTCATGTGATCTATCATCTAATGGCTGAGCAATTATATTAAGTTGATCGATTGAAATATTATCAGCAATCTTTGAATCTCTTTGTGACTTCCGCAGGGCCATCTTCCGCCTGCTCCTTACTTTGGTAGGCAAGATGATTGGGTTAGCTGATGGAACTTGTGTCATGGATAAAGCATATTCACCATCTTCTCTTTTATGGTCAGTACTTGAAGATGAATGATCTGGTGGTTTCGATATTTTACCAGGCTTTGCAGGTCCAGCATTATGAGGGGAGCGTTTAACTTTACCAATAGAACTCTTTGCTTCATCTGCAGCCTAAAAGAAACAAAAAGTATGAAGTTAGGGGGGGAAAACAAAGTATACAGGTGCAAGAGCCAATTCAAACGACATCTTGAACAAGGGCCTTCCTTAGAAACATACAAGATAATAAAAACCTATGAAGTTTTCAAAATTGAGACTTCCTTCTAAGAGTCGGTTGCCTCATCCAAAAGATTACTTTTAAGCGAAGCACTTCCTACATAAAATTCCTTTTTTTATTCAAGCCAATCGGTGAACTTTATTGCAGCCTATTTTGGCAATAGAGTGGAAACATATCTTATCTTTATCCTATCCCTCTACGTACAGCTTGTAAAAATTTATATTTTTATATTAATGAATAGCAATAGGATAGTGAAATTCACTCATTCAGAATGTGAGCTCAATTGAATTTCCTAGTTACAAAATGTCAAAAATAAAGAATTAAGTTGAGTATAAAATAGCACAGGAGGTGGACTCTTCTTAAACAAGGTTGGATTAGAAGCCACACCTTGATTTTTGAAGTGTCACTGACACGAGAATCATTGTTATCTTCATCTTTAGACGATATCTGTGACCACAAATTTTCATATAGTCAAAATTCATACCACAACAGAAAAGTGATTTTAAAGATAGAGCATCAATTTTAAACCCGGAAATTTATGCTTTTAATCTATCCTTACTTTAAATGGAGAAGACTTCTGTTTTCTTTTTCGATTTCCATTATTGGATCCTTGAATTCTCTCTGCTTCAGGAATAGACCCAATATTGTTGCCAAAAGCTTTTCCTGTCTTGGATGTTTTGAACGTAGAGATTTCAGCTCCAGCAGCTGAATGATTCCCTTTCATTTTGGACTTATCCATTACATCAAGCTTTTCTTCTTTAACCTTTGCAGAAGGCTCTAATATGGAGAAACAAAGAGATCATGTTCGTAATCACTGTGATATATTTTCTCCCGTTGTCAATTGGTTGGGGGAGGGGGGAGGAATTGATATCAGGAGTCATTAAACAAATAATTAATTTCAAAGTCACCCAGATTATAATCTCATCAAATTTAGGCTAATTCAATAGCAAAGGTCCATTGATTTTGTAACGAGCTGGGAGAGTTTGGACGTAGAGGATGTGCCAAGAGTTTGTCGATTAGATCAAACATGTGCAGCCATCCTACATATTAGATAGCAATATGCCAAAATATAGAACGATAATACAAGCATAAGATCAGGTCAAGCGTCTTTGATAAAACAAAAATCATGTGAATGCACGTCAAATAACTCAAGTGTCAATCAAGCCCAACAGCCATTTACTTGACATCCTACCCGCTGAAGCCTAGCCCCAGCTTTAATTAAATGAAGACTACAACAGACTTCACCTCTAGCAATACTGACATGTAACACTGATTAACTTCTAATTATTTCTGTCTGGCACTCTATTTACTGAATTTTTATGACTAACAACATGACATCACATTTTTGTCATATGTTGCAAGAATCAATATTATATGCTGCCTTTCTGTAAGACTTCTCCATCAGTATAATTGATATAAATATATAAAAAAAAATAAAAATAAAAAAGGCTAAGGGAAACATGCAAGAGAAATGCATGAAGTGATGCAAAATCGCTGACAACATAGAGAAGAAAAATGTCAAAACAAACAAAACACTTCATTAGATAAGTAGCTTTCACCGACAAGTCTAAAAAGGTTATAATTGAAGAATAATTTTTACCAGTGTCAGCAGTTGTGTCTGGCATCATCAGAGACAAGTCAGCTAAAGTTTGCAGTGCATCAAATGCTGAACATTCATCTGAACAAATAACAACCAAAATATGAAGACACGTACACAGACTTGCTTCATTAGTCATGAGAACGTTATTTAAAATTTAAAAAAAAAAAAAAAAAACATGCATGCATGCATTTGAAAATATAACAATAGCGTCTTAAAGTAAAACCTGACAAATTTGCATTTTTCAAATTAAAAAAAGAAATGGCAGTAATACAACACTTTATCTTTCCTTCCTTCAAATTTTTACACTTCAATAATAATAAATTAATTAATTGTTAAAGAAATAAAGAGAGAGAAGAAGAAGAAGAAAGAGACAGCACCGACAGCAACAAAAAAAACCAAGTGCCTCTAGTGATGTGTGATAAGTACAGTACTTTGTAAATACTCAGAATCTGAATTTGCTATCCTAATCAAACATATAAAAACAAAATATACTGAACACCAAATCAAAATAAAAACTACTACAAAAAATTGAATAAAGAATTTAAGTTCCAGTTAGAATCTCTCGTCCTTTCACAATTCATACAACCATCCCTTACATAAGACAATATGCAACATTGAAGCTGTCGTTAACAAAGGAAGAAAAAAAAAAGACAGAATTTTAGTCAAGAGCAAGAGCTAACATAATAATTCATTGTTCCCAAATAATTAATAAAAGGAGAGAAGTACAAAATACAAAAGAATAGTAGACATTCAGTGCATGACCAACCCAATTCAAATATATTATTCAGCTTACCTCCTCCAAATAGAGCTTTCTTGCTTCTCTTCCTCGGGCCTTTGAAAGAGGATCTCACAGATTTTACATCCAAATCCTCAGTTTCAAGTTTTCCCCTCAAACTGCCTGATTTTTGTCCCTCTTCAGTCCCACTACAGGCCTCCTTAATGTCATCCAAATGGTTGTACATACTTTCTTCAACTTCTGGCTTCTTTCCATAGTACCGTTTACCCTTTCTTTGAATCTCACGAGTGTTCTTTCCCAGGTCATAGTCTGCATTATCAGCTCCATTGCTTCCTAAACTTAATTCGCAACCACCTTCGTCCATTTCATTACATCGAAACTTCGTACTCATCATATCTGATTCACTCCGCTGAATATCAAATTTACTTACAGTCAATCGCTATACATGTTGAAAATAATATTTAAAAAGTAAATGGCGTGTGTCATAAAGCTATGAACAATTACCATCCTGTCATTTCGGGTAGGTGAAAGTACATGACCTTCTATTTTTGGATTTGGTGTTTGTGAAAGTTGAGGAGAACCATCTCGTTGTGAAGCCTCTGTTAAAGCTAAAGCTATCTCATGAGCAACTTCATCATCATTTCGATCATCAACCTTTGCCTTGCTATTATGCCTGAAGGGTGAAAAAAGCTTCTCTCTACTATCTTTATCATATGAATATGTTACAGGAACGCGCGGAGTTCGTTTTCCAACAGCATGAGGTTTAATTCCTAACACCATCCACAGTAACATCAATAACTCAAATCTGAAAACATGATAACAGTTTCTTGTAAATGAATTTTAAAAGTTAAAAAAAATACAGTGTAATGAATAGCAACATATCTAGCTCCAGAAAAGTACTCCAAAAATTACCCATCAGAGTGCCAAAAAATGAAATTAAATACAGCAATTGCCCCCCCACAGCTAAAGGGAAAGGATGACAGATAAGTAAAGAAAACCTTATTCACCTAAGAGAGAAATTTGAGACATGTCCTACCAGAACGCCTCTTTTTCAACAATGACAAGCATCCATAATCTGTTGGAAGTGACTGCAATTGTGAAGCATCTCCAAAATGTGCATCCAATCCTTTAGAGTTGTTATTCCGTGACTTTCCACGCAGTCGCTTTTGAGCCTTTCTTGTTGCTCCTGAATCCTCATTGCTTTCTTGTTCACTTTCACTGCCTCTCTGACAATTCATCTATTAATTTAGACCTCAGAAGGGCCATATAGACAGCCATATGACCTTGACAATAGCCTTACAATACCCCGTAACTTCTATGTAAATTCAACATGCTGATTAGGAATAAAATACACTGAACCAGATATTGCATAAGAAATATGCTACATCAACAATCCTATCTCCATGTTTCATAAATAAGATACTGATAAATACTTTCAAAACCCAATACGGCAAAGGAGCACAAAGTACTTAAGGAAAGATAAGATTCTAGCTTTCATTAATATTTCACAGCACAAACCAGTAGAGGGAGGGTGAAACGCTAAAGTTGCCTCACTAAATTTTGTGAGGTGTTTATTCTGCCATGAGAAAGAGTCCGCATGAAGAACTTTACTTCCTTTTGCACTTTAAGTTTCCACAATTTTTCTTCAAAATTATTTTGGTGTTCGTAGACTTCATATTGTCAAGGTATAATGAAACATGGTGTGGAAAGAAAAGTTTCCAGAACTTCAAAACTCTAGTACCATGATTGAGGCTGGGAAAGAAGCCCTCAACCGTCCTAAGGGAAACCACCCAAAACATCTTCCAATCAATTAAAGCCCTTCTGAGTTAAAGCATTATTCATTTTGTTACGCTTCCAGACTGCATTATACCTTTTCGATTCTTTATTATTTATCAGCCTAAAAAAAGAATTATTTTCAGATCAGCAATAGGGGCTTTCTCAGCTATTAGAGAAGGAAGAATCTGCAAACCAACCAAATGAATACCCCATAACTTGCTGATGCTGATGATTTTATATCATAAAGATCCTATGTGAAGAGCAACCACAATATTCATTTGCACAGACCCACATTTTACTCTTTTCCTGTATGTAGCCTCACATGAAGGATGATAGAACCAGAGACAAATAAGTTTTTATAGGCGACCAAAACTATATATTGACGAACAAATTTTTTAAATATAGCACATAAACAACTCAATTTAGAAAGAAAAAGGAGGGGAAAGAAGAGAAAGATGGGACAGAAAAAGCCCCACAGGTGGAATAAAAATCTTACCAGTACGCTGTAGTGATCCGTCATCATTGCAATTAACCCAACAACCGAAGCAGTGCCCTCTGGAAGTGATAAATAGGCCTGAAATCAGCAGAAATACTTACTACATTTCAAGGAAAAACCACACTAACAAGAAAATGGTCACTGTGTCCACATACCCAAATATTAAGGATCTAAGCTTTTCAATAAATTACACAAGTCAGGTTATTCGAAACCTAGAATTCCAAAAAAAGCAAGGATACGAGGAAAGGTAAGACAATAAATCATAGGACCAATTTAGATTGTGTCAGGAAACTCCAAATAAGCTTCAAAAATCAAAATGACTAAGAATTAAAAAGTTCTTTGATAAGATATAGAAAATTCAATATTAAATGGTAACTCAAAAAATTAACTATTTCATGACCTTTAGTACACTATAATAGAGACCAGACCAGGGAAAACACAAGTAACATATAAAAAATGCAGTGGAGATAACATTAACATTACCTAAGATAATAAGTTGAGTGAAGTAAATGGGATTGTGGATTTTCTGGATACTTAACCAGAAAAGCCATCTGTATGGACTATGGATATAAAATTCATGACAATACAAATGTTTTAGATAAGTAAACAGGGAACTAAGATCATTAGAGAAAAAAGTGTCTACCCTATTCATGGTGAAAAGAGCCTCAACCATTTCCATAGAACGATTCTTTACTGCAGAAGCTACCTGCACAAGTACCAAATAAAAATGTTGCAACCCAAATACAATACCAGTACCTGTTTAAGACTGCAGAATGAAGTGCAACTGCAGTAACAAATTACTGTAGACATGTACCAGAAAACTACAAGTATAAGCTCGTTTTCTAAATTTAAAATATATTTACATATTGCATGATTTTGATAAATGATACTTGAAGATACAGTTCAAGTTTGCTGTGGCAAAGAGATTACTTCACTTGCAGCACTGGAACATTGTCATAGACTCAGTCATTCCATAGATTGGTACTAACCTTCTTCCAATCTTTTCCATATTTACGATATGCTTCATAGAACTGCTCGACCTCATCCTTGCTCCATTGAGGCCCTAACAGGTCAGCAAATTTCCTCTTCTGCAAATAATCGAAAGATGATTACAGGACTACACTGAACCTATTAATGTTCTGTTCCTTTAACAATGATAATTCTATGTGAACACTTATTACTTATTAGTGGTCACATTAACTATCCAAAGCTAAATCTCATATTAAGTACGATGTACTGATTATTAAAATAAAAACTAGAAACCAAAGCCCAACAGAAATAAAAGAAAAATGGATTTTGCATTCATTAACAACAGCACAGTTGATAAATATGCAGATAGTCATGATTTATACATTCAGTTTTTTAGCAGCTAAAAAACTATGACAATAGTCAGACGCTGTGCAGTTTACTTAAAGATAACCTATAATAGGACCAAAATAGCAACTACGCAAGTACTAAATTTTTATTTTTTTTTTATAAGAAACAATTTCAAACACAAGTACTAAATTGAAACAACGAAATATCATACTTTTTCATATAGAAGCAAATGGAAAGTTGACAAACTGAGCAAATCTTAGAAAAGTTATCTTTCACCACAAACACAGATACCTTCTGCTTGCTTTTGCTAGCATCTTCCACATATTTGCTGGAGGAAGCCTCATTAGCCGAAGAAAACCGCTTATTAACACTTCTGGACTTTCTTGACGGGGCCATGAGCTTCAGCAATCTGTAGCGCACATATAAACATGTGATTAAAAGTAACCCTCCATGTCGAGACGAGAGAAGCCAAAAGATAATTACTTGATCCTCCCTAACTCAAATTCAAAACATAAGGCACCACACTTGTTTCTGTTATGACGTTGAGGTTCAGGAGTGGCATGTCCACCATGGACATGTTTTAGCACGCCGATTTAATGTCCATTGAAGTACTAGTCGAACACTTACATTCACCCAATAACCTCTACAGACAAACCATACTTTTAGAGCGAGAAGAGAATAGCGATTCGTGAAAGCACGACTTTAAACGAGAAGGATGAAGTTGCCGATTTCGAAGGGAAAATCAGAAAACGTTTCATTCACTTAATCAACCATACAGAAACTCGAAACGGCACTGCTTAGAGGAAGCAGAGCACTGCTCAGCTTCCCGTAGGTTGAACGAGAGAACTTAAAAGAAAACCGTTACAACTGGAGTAGCGATGAAACATAGTTTCGTCAAAAGTAGCCCAATGCATGTCAGCTGATAACTAACAAAACGAAATGAGATGAATAAATCAATACTTGAATTGCGAGAACACTCCATCAGAAGCCAAAAAAAATTAAGAAAAACAACGAAGATATGAGAAGAATTAGACAGGACCGCATCCGCGAAGTGATCTCAACTCTTGACCGAGATACATAAATGCGACATCAAGAAGAACACGAAACACAAGTCCGGCTCAATTCCCTCGGAAAGCCAAATCCACGCAGAATTGAGGAGAAGAGAAATGGTGGTGGTCAAGAAACAACCCTAGGAGATGCAGAATGAGATTATTACCGATTTTGAAATGGCTGCTCCCCGTCAAAGCGCGTCTAGGTCCTGAGCATGGAGCAAACAGTGCGGACAAATCAAGCACCGACTGAAGTGATTGACAGGCGATTAATGGAAGCAGAAGAAGAAGGTGAAGACGACGAAATCCAGAGAGTCGACAAGGATGAAGACGAAGAAGAAGACGAAGAAGAAGAAGAAGATTCAGAGAACAATGGGATTTGGGGGCATAACCGCGAAACTTTAAAAGTATTATACTGTGCAAAAAAAATTTGGTACCAAATGTAAATTTTTTCTTTTTTATTTTTTTGTTTTTTTGGTTCAACGAGTTAAATATGCCTCGCTTGAGTTGAAAATTGGAAATATCATCTTCACTCTACAAAATCTTTCTTCCAATATTTTTTTTTCAAACAATATTATATTGTGAAAATTCAAATTCAATACCCATAAATTAAAAAAGAAAAAAAAAACATTGGAGCAACAAAATATTATATTTTTTTTTTAAATGTGTGAAGTACTTTTATTTTTGAAAAATATCACGTGCTTATCTATTCGAACTAAGTTTTGATTGACTTTTATTACTAGATGGTGTGATAATAGTTAATGATAAAACATTATTTAAAGTTTATATATGTAGTTAGAAACTTTTAACTACAATGACACAATTAGTAAAATTATAATTTTATTCGTGTAGGGTAAAAGTTGAAACGTGAAATTTCACTACTTCAACTTCCATGGTGATGTTTGATAGTAATGGTAGAATTAGTAATTTTGAAAAAATTAGATTTTAGTATAATTAATTTTCCAAAATCACGATGGAAGTGATATTTTAAAATTCAATTTAGAGTGATTTTAAATTTTCCTAAAATAAATTTTCTAATTTATCAAAATTGAAATGATTTTGCTAATGACAAAAGTTATTTTGACCCTGCCAAAATCACTCCCACTCCCAAACATATCCTAGTAATAAATACAAGAAGTGTTTGTATATGAACTAAAAATATCGCGTTCACGGTTCAACTCCAAGAGATAAAATAGGATTTAAATGTATTATTTTTATTATTGTTGTAACGAGTTTTTGTTGATGATGGTATTGGTCCTCAAGGTTAAAAATACAACATTTTTATTTATAAAATTTTGAAATTTGTTACCAAAAAAAAAAACTCAAAATCATTTGTTGGAATAGATATCCACAACTTTCATATTTTTATGTTAGAATGTGACTATTGATATATATATATATATATATATATATATATATATATATATATATATAAATGTTTAATGAAAACTTTATTTGGTATTTTTTGGAGAAATACATACATTGATTAAAGTACTTTATTTATTTAAAATCATTTGGATGTGTTTGAAAGTACTCCCACAACAAGATTTCTTTAGCAAATTGTTATAATTATAACCACAACAATAATAGTGCTTAAAACCCTTTATAGTGAATTATTTTGATGTTTGATTTGATTTTACATTTTAGAAGTGTCATTGAAATGTTTCTAATTCAATATAATTTTAATGACAAAGCTGGAAATAATGGGACGAGATAGATTGTCATTTAATTTTCTTCATAACTACTCTAACGTGTCAACATCTACATTGCTCAAACATTTCTCTTATCATTGAATTTTTGTTTTGTTAACATGACATAAACTATTTAGCAATATATAGTTGATCTTTAATATATATAATTTTTAATCTCATCCCTATTATCATCACTTTTACTTAAACCTCCAAAATATTTAAATTTAAGCACCGACATGAAACCATCACCGAAATTGAATAAATACATAACACAGCAACATTGAAAAGAAAAAAAAACAAAACAATTTTATGAGCCAATGTTTTTTGTGAATTGAATATCAAATCTACCACAACGTTTTTTTAGTAGAACATATGGGGTAGGAAATCAAATTCACAACCTCTTAATTTGAGATATATAATAATTAACGTTGACAAAGAGAAAGATATTTAACATTCAATGTCTAACTCACAATAATCAATATTTCTAAATATTGAAATATTTTAAAATTCATTATCAACTTAGACTATAATTCAAATGTTCTTTAAAATTCATCATAATAATAAAATAGAAGAGGAACTTGATAAAAAAAAAAAAACTTAAATACTTCAGGAGTAAAAATTGAAATTTCGAATCTACATTTTAGAAAAATAGTGTAAACTTCATGGATTTTCTAAGGCCGCGTCAATTTTGAATTAGAAATATATTTTATAATTTATTAAACACATAATTTTTAAACGAAATCCTTAAATTTACCACATTTATTAAGGATGAAGATTGCAATACTTAAAAGTCCAATTTGACAAAGCAATTTTTTTTAATTGATACTCCTACTAAGTTTATGTGTGAACATTACTTTTCCACAAAAAACTTCTGAATTTTATGTTTTTATTTTTTTTCTAATCTCTTTTATAGGCGTGTTCAAAATTTGGGTTTCTCACGTTATAAACTGAGCCGGCTCAAATTTTGTATTATAGAAGTACTTTCTTTTTTCCATTTATTTTTTAATTTAAATGGCTAAATATTGTACCAATATGATAAATTGTTTTATTTGTTTCACTGGTGGAATATAACTATATTAATCACAATTGATAAATGGATATTGTTAGATTATAATCCTAATAATAATTTATTGAATATATTTTACTTTTTTAATATAATTTTAATTATTCACTTTTATATTCTTCTTTGTTTTTCTCTAATCTCCAGCAAGTTCAAATTGTGGACTTCTCGGAACAGCTTAAATTTTGTAGGAGTAAATATAGTACCAATATAAAAAAATAATTAAATTATTTTATTGTTTTTTATTAGTGAAATATAATATGGACACGGTTAGACTATAGTCTTAATAATATCTTACTATTTTTTATCTAATTTTAATTATTCAGTTTCAATTATATTTTACAACGCTTTTTTTGTTTTGTTTTGTCTTTTATTTTTTTATTTTTTTCTCTAATTCATTCCCCTAGGCAGGCCCAAAATTTGGGCCTTTCACGTTATAAATTGGGCCAATTCAAATTTTTTATAATAGAAGTACTTTTTTTTTCCTTTTATTCCTTCATTTTATATGACAAATATCACACCAATATGAAAAATATTTGAATTGTTTTATTTTTTTTCATTAGTATAATATAACTATATTAATCGCAATCCATAATGGATATTGTTAGACTATAATCTTAATAATATCTCACTGATTAACATAATTTTAATTATTAAGCTTCAATTAATTTTATAAAAAAAATTTAATCTTATTTCTTTGATGGACTACCCACAGGGTCAGTTCAAATATGATAGAAGTATTTTTTCTTTATTCCTTCATTTGAATGGATAAATATCGTATCAATATAAAAATATATTTAAATTGTTTTATTTTTCCATTAATGGAATATAACTATATTAATAGCAACGGATAAATGGATATTGTTAGGTTATATAATTTTCAATTATGTTATATATAATTTTTTTTTCTAATCTAATTCATGGGTTGGCTCAAAATCTGGGCTTCTCACGTTATAAACTGGACAGTTTCAAATTTTGTATAATAAAATAATTTTTTTTCTTTTTTTCTTTTATTCCTTCCTTTGAATGGGTAAATATCGTAACAATATGAAACATATTTAAATTGTTTTACTTTTTCATAAGTGGAATATAACTATATTAATCGTAACTGATAAACGGATATTGTTATACTATAATCTTAACAATATCTTATTGATTATATTTTACTTTTATATATATAGTTTTAATTATTAATTTTAAATTATATTTTATAAAGTTTTTTTCTCCTAATCTCATCCCTTTGGGCGGTCCAAAATTTGGACTTCTCACATCATAAATTGGGCCGACTCAAATTTTGTATAATAGAAGTACTTTTTCTTTTTTATTTTATTTATTCATTTGAATGAGTAAATATTGTATCAATATAAAAAAATATTTAAATTATTTTATTTTTCTATTAGTATAATATAGCTATATTAATCGCAACTGATAAATAGATATTAGAATATAATCTTAAGAATACCTTAATGATTATATTTTATTTTTATTATATAATTTTAATTATTCACTTTCAAGTATATTTTATAACGTTTTTATATAGTATTTCACCTTCAAAATACGCATTGCAAAATATAGCAAAACTTAGGAAAAAAAAATATAAATTTTGAAAAATTAGCTAGGATTTAAAAGCTGTTTTGTGGATACACTACAAAACAAACAAAAATGTTAAAATAAGCACCATTTTTTAAAGAACGTGGTAGAGAGAGAAAGAAACATATATTTTTGTTTAACAAAAAAAAAAGAGACACATTTTTAATAGAATAATGTGAACAAACACTCAACTAATTAATGCATTATATATCTATTATTAAATGGTAGATATTTGAAATTTCATCCCCACACCGTTGAATCGAAAAAGAGAGATACATTTCTTAAGAGATAAAAAGAATGCTCAAGTACTATTTTGGTCCATGTAATTTTGGTTTTTGTTAATTTTAGTTATTGTATTTTTAAGATGTTAATTTTGGTTCCTATACTTTAGATTTTCATTGATTTTAGTACGCCTACTTTCAAAACGTTCATTTTCGTCTGTGTACTTAAAAAAAATACTACACAATTTGGTATCTTCATTCTCATTTTCATCTTATTTGTTTATATCAAAATCTTAACATGACATTCACTTGCTAAATTTCTTGAAATGTATCAATAAATTTGAATTAAATACTTATCATTGTGTATAAAATTTGTGTTAAATTTTTTATTAATAGAGATTAAAAAAATAGTTTTTTTTTAAATACACAGACCAAAACAGACATTTTGAAATTATAAAAACTAAAATGAATAAGATAGATAAACATTTTGAAACTACGAGAACTAAATTAAACCAATTGTTTTAAACCTACAAATAAGTTGTCCCTTCAACTTTTACCATTAAAATTTCGTAAGCCAATATGATCAATCACGAGTCAAAAGGCTTCGAAAAATGATGATCAAATTTATATAAGTGTAATTATAAGAATCACTATAATTTAGAAATGTTTTTATAAATATTGAATTAGTGCAAAAAAAAAAAGAAAAAAAAGTGAAAAAAATAGAGGAGAAGAGTGGAGCCCAATGCAGGCCAATGAGAGGGCACCAATCCATGACCCCACTCCATTTGCTCTCCATATTTTTCACACCCAAATCTTTTCTTTTTATCTTTCTCTAAATATTATTTTGATCATAAATTTTTACTTATTTATTTATTTATTACTCCATTTGCTCTCCATATTTTTCACACCCAAATCTTTTTTTTTCTCTTTCTCTAAATATTATTTTGATAATAAATTTTTACTTATTTATTTATTTGTTACTCCATTTGTTCTCCATATTTTTCACACCCAAATCTTTTTTTTTCTCTTTCTCTAAATATTATTTTGATCATAAATTTTTACTTATTTATTTATTTATTACTCCATTTGTTCTCCATATTTTTCACACCCAAATCTTTTTTTTTCTCTTTCTCTAAATATTATTTTGATCATAAATTTTTACTTATTTATTTACCCAAATCTTTTTTTTTATCTTTCTCTAAATATTATTTTGATCATAAATTTTTACTTATTTATTTATTTTGCTCGGTATACTTTTAAAACGTATATTTTGATTTGTATGCCATCAATTTTGGTTCATTTTTATTTCTATATTTTTATAAAATGACTATTTTGGTCTCATTTTTTGTTTTAATCTCATTTATTTCCATCGCAGTTTCGGCATAACACTTACATACTTTTTTTTCTTTTTTAATATCTGTGAATGTTCGAACTAGCTTACGTGTATCTTGATTAATCTCATGGGACAATCGCCTAACCCTATAACATTTGGTATCAGGAAACACAAAATAATTATTAATTCCTAATATAGATGAGCACTTGTTTTGAAATGTAACTATAAAGGTTTTTGTTGTGTATGAAACTTTTTAATAGCAACTTCAAATAGTCATTTTCTAAAAGTACATAAATAAAAATAGACGTTATGAAAGTATATAAATTAAAATGAATAAAAATTAAAATTCAATTTATGGAAATGAACTTTAGGATGACTAAAATATTATTTAAAATTTTTTCTTTCAGCATCCACAATGGAAGATTTAGTAATTAATTGAATTTTTAGTTTGTTGATTTTTTTTATTTTAATAAAATATCCAATTTGAAACGAATGATATGAGAATTGTTTCATCATTTATTTGGTGTATGTTTTTTAATTTAAATTCTATTTATTTTCTGTGAAGTTTCAAATGTTTATGTTTTTATTTTTTTGATAATTAAATATTTTGTTATTGTCCTTCAAATTTGTTTACAATTTATTTTAGTGGTTGGCATTGATTTTCTTTAATCATTTCACAACAATATAAATATGTTTTAAAACATACCTTACCTACTACACTTCACTTCAAATATTTACTCCTATAAACATCAAATGAATGAAAAAGAAAAAACATGTCAAAGTTACAATATAAATATAAAATAAGCCTAAAGTTTTGTAGACCATAATATAATTTTAATATTTTTATAAAATTTTGTTGGCCATGATTTGTTTAGGAATGCGGTATTATTAGATTCTGTGGTTTTTAAGGAAGTGTGGGCGTGGATCTAGAGTTGGATGCAGATTACAATATTAGAAACTCATAACAAACATATAAGAAAAGCTGTAAATCAATATATTGCTATGCCCAACACATTTCGATGTTTAAGTCAAATAATGAAATTGTAAAAAGTAAGGTTGTAAAACCTTTGTATACAATAAGAAAAAAATATCTTTCATTTCAGCATTGAGTATATCGTGAGACGTTACGATTTATTTGGTCTTACCTTGAGTGACCCCGTCACATGGTAATTTGACCAGGGGGTGGGAAATTAGTGAACAAATTAAGAATTAATTATTAGAAACTGGTCATATATAAGTATTGTTGCAATATTTTTTATTTAATTGACATAAAGTTAACTATCTAAAAAAGAGGACATAAAGTTAATTTTAAACTCAACCATAGAATATCCCATTATATAACATTTGATACATGTTTTTTTTAATGCCTTGTTATAAGCGAAAATGAGTTATGAGAAATTGTCGAATTAAAGGGGACTTTAATATATATATATATAAAAGCAATTTTTTTCTTTTTCAATTTAATATATATGCTTGAAAATTGTTATTAGATATAAATATACTTTAAGAAATATGATTATTCTTTAATTATTCATTTCATAACTTTTTTTTTTTAATTAAGAGGTTCCATCACTTAATTTTAGCTTAAATATTTTACGGTTTGATAATAATTTTTTTCTTTCGATGTTACTTATTCATTAACAATCTATCAATTTTGCAATCTACCAGCATTTTTTTTAACTTTAAGAAAATAAGATAATTTTGAAATTTTATTATATTTTTAAAGTTCATGTAAGATTTCAAGTGTGTCAATTAAAAAGAATTTCATGTGTGTTTGGAGAGATTCTCTAAATGATTATAACTTAAAATTTTACTTTTAAAGATATAAAATATAAAATAAAATATTTATGATAGGATAAATTGATTTACTTTATTTATACATTTTGAAAATAAATTAGTTTTTCTTTTAATGGATTAAACTCTAAACTAGTAATAATAATAAAAAAATCATATGAATAGAAATAGAAAATTTAAATCTAATGACCATGTGTCAAAGAAAAAAAACCTAATGTTTATGAATACTCATACCCCTGGCATTTTGCCCATTAACTTTTTAGTAGTTTAATTTCCAAATATTATGTTTTAATTATTAAATATTGCATTAAACTATTTGTTAAATTTATATTTACTATTTAACAAAAATTCGAATATATATTTGCAATGTGTCACTTAACCTCCTTTAATTCAACTTAAAAACTCAGCATTTATTGACACGTAAACAAATGACAATTGCTAGAATATTTTTTATGTCCAAGATTCAAGTACCGAAGTTAAATATTTGAAATAAATTTGTGCATAGCTAATTAGTTAAAATATATATCATCGACTAAAGTGTTGGTTATTTGAATATTTATCTCTGCACGTTGTTGAACTATATATAATATATTATTGTAAATATAAAAATAACAAATTTAGTGACATTTTATGTTATATCTATTTAGTCATTAAACTTTTAATTAGGACTATATTAGTAACATTACCCAAATATTTATTGATACGACAAGTTAATTGGAGTAACAAATAATGATAGAACATGCACAACGAACATGCTACTTAATAAGACTAACCAATGAACTAAAAGATTCGATAAGAAATTACGGTACTTTCTAAAATAAATTATATTTCTTAATTCAACGACCTTATTTGATCAAACGTGTCTACTCCGTCAAATCACTCATTATTGGTCTAACATCTAAGCAATTGTATCGAGAAGAGAAAAAAAAAACTCGTTAGAATTAAAATCAAACATTTAAAGAATTAAAAGTAATATTTACATGAAATGCTGAAAAAGAAAAGCAGTATCTAAATAAAAACAAATTTTTCAATGAAAAAAAATGTTGGGGAATTGACAAAAGAAGACAGAGCTCACAGAAAGTAGTATGGGACCGGCCGTAAGTGACAACAGCTTCTAAAAACGAGCAATTCCTCGCCGACACTCTGGAGCTCGGGCACAGTCACGCGAACCAATTACGGATGGCCATTAATTACGAAAGTGCCACTCCCACTTGTGGCCATCCATCTTCCAAGTCAAAACAAAACCCACTTTGCCACCACCGGATGACCGCCTTGTCCGGTTACCGGGTACGTTGCCGACACGTGGTTCGCTCCCGGGTCGACCCGCCCACCCGGGGCTCCCGGAAACGGGCACATTTAAGACTCCTCACCAACTCCTGGAAACGTCGCCGTTCCACCTCTCTCTCATGCTGACGTAATCTATACGGATCTCACCCACCCATCAACTGCTACCGAACCAGATCGACGGTCTAGATCTTTCGAAGCTTACTAGATTCTGTTTTTGAATTTTGACTCCCGTTCTATATATTTGATTCTTCTCTCTCCTCTCCTCCTTCGACCTAGTTTTTTTTAGAGAGATATTAGGACAGGAGCTATTTTTATTTATGTTCTTTTTCAAAATAAAAATAATTTTTTAGAATGAAAATTGGTCGGTGCATATTTAAAAATGACAGATTGAATATATATTGTTTAATAAGTATCGGGTCATTTAAACGTGCCACAATTTTAAACGCGTTGAACACAAATAAATGAAAATTTTATGGATTTTCAGATTATTTCGTATAGTAAATTATGTACATAAAAATATATACATAGCCATCTTTTTTCCTAATATCGATAATTTTATTGTTTGAGAAGTCAAAATATATTGATTTCAATATATGTAGTAATAGTAATATTTAAAATTTATTTAAGTATCTATAATCTATTCATAAACAATTTATTTTTTTTTAAATCAAACGCACTTTACTAGAAAAAGAGAACAAACTTTTGTGTTTTTAATGTTTTTCGAAAAGTTGAATAAAAATATTAAAAGAAAAAAATAAAAAGTTGTAATTATTAAAATAAAATGGTTATCACAAGTTCATAAGGGACACTAATAAATGATTGTGGTAGCGCGTGGTGTGTAGTCGCGGGAAGGGAGCGTGGAGAAGGAACCGAGCATGAGATACAATATGATTAGATGGCGAAATTTGGTTGGTGGATGGGGGGCCTCTCTGAAAATTCGTTGCGAACTAACGAAGCCATCGTCCGTGCGCCACCGTCTAAGCTGCGTAAATGTGGCATCTCCAATTTCTTTTTTTTTTTCCCTCAACTTTTTTAATTTTTAATTTTTACTTTGCCGTTAAATTATAAATTATAGTTTCATTTTTTGGTCTTTTTGAAATTTTAAAAATTTTCATTTAAATCTTTTTTAAGTACAACATGTAGAGTTGGGGATCAAACTCACGACCTTATGGTTGAAGGTATATGTTAATTACAACTGAGCTATACTCACTTTGCGTTTTCATTTAAATCTTTATAATATGAGCTCAATTTCAATTTGTTGATTCTTATGATTTAATCAAACTTTACATTTTTTTGGTTACTTAAATATGTTTGTTTGAAGGGGATAACAAAATAATGTTACTAAGATTTTGGTTCGAGTAAACAATAAAAGAAAATGTGGGGTTTTTTTTTGGTAAAATATAGTTCAGAGATCGTTAATAATCGCTTCGTTTTAAATTTTTAGTTTTTAAAATTATGTTTGTAATTTGATCACAATTTCTTTACGTGTTTTAACATTTTTTTTAAACATTATATATTTTAGTTTTCAAATTCTAGCTTAAATTTTGAAAATATTTTTAAAGATGGATAAAAAAAAACACATGGATGAAAGTAGTATTTACATCATTGAATCTAAAAACAAGAAACCAAAAACAAAATGGTCATTAAACGGAAAACAAAATGGTCATTAAACGGAGGCTTAAATACTACATGTGAAGTTTAATCAACTCTAAGGACTAAATTGAAACTTTTAATACTATAGGGACAAAATTGAACTATGTCAAGAGATCAAATTTAAAATTTAACATAATTTTACTATTTTGACAACAAATGTCAATTAAATAATTAATCACTTTTCTCCAAGTTAATATGGATTATGTCTAAATGAAATATCATTAATCATTTTTTTAGATAATCAATCACTTATCTTTTGCTAACTTGAACATAGCTCAAGTTGTTAAGCTACCAATCTCCGATCAAAAAGTCGTGAATTGGAATTTTCACTTCGACATGTTGTACTAAAAAAAATCATCATTTTTTTATTTGATCTAATATTATTTTCAAAGATTTTCTAAATTAATATTTGACATGTCTTGAAAACTTTTCGAGCTCGAAACTTTCTTTTTAATTTTTCTCTTCTACTAACCTACAAAATAAAGTAGTTAAAGATAAAATTTTGGTTGGATATATAATTATAATTTATCACGTATTATAAATTTTGGGCTTTTTATGAAATTGTTCACCTGGCCTCTCAAACTATCTTTTAAATTAATGCTAAACAAAAAATGGAAATGATTGAGGATAAGAGTGAAAGCGAAGAGTTTTTGTAGCATGAATTCAACATGTATTTTAAAAATGTCACATCTGAGTTTGACTTTGATTTCAATTATACTATTTTTACATGGCTTTAAATTTATATTATATTAAAAAATACATTGTCCTACTTATGTAATTTCCTCTCATTCTTATCATCTATGCCTTTTTTTAGAAATATATATGTAGGGAATAATATAGGGCATGAGAGAACGATTAACTTGAGTGTACAAATTATATGTTTTTTTTAATAATTTATTATCATAATAAATAACAATAATACAAATATTGTATAAGTGATCCAATTTGAGGAGAACGATTGAAATCTATAATTCAATAACATGTAAAGGTAAGAAGTCGAACTTCTAATTTTTTGGTCAATAATATATGTCTTAACTAATTGAGTTTTGTTGTATTGTAATTACAAGTCAAAGAAACTTGAAATTCAGTAGGTATAATATGTAGATTGTAGATAAATTGGACACTAACCTTTTGTTTCTTATAATATATCATTAAAATGTCAGTGATTCGATAATTCTCACCCCATGGGTGAACTAAAAGAAAAAAATTGATAAAATTCATTTCAACCTATCAATTTAAATATAGTTTGAGTGGTGAGATATTAATGTATGTCATTTAATTTTGAGTTAGTCAGAATTTCCTCTTCCTCGTATATTCGAACTCACAACCTCGTGATTGAAAATATATGTCAATTACCATTGAGCTATGTTCGCTTTGACATCACGATATCGTTTTAGCAATTAAAAAATCTAGAAGATTAAAATAAATTTGGTTATAAAATCGAAAGTATTTAATATCATCAATGCCAAACAATTAAAAAAAGACCAGTCATGTCACACTGCATTTATTTTTAACAAGAAAGGCTAAATATAAAAGCTTGTTTAAACTCATTAAAATAAAATCCTTTTATAGTCTTAGATTCAACTACAAAATTCTCAGGAGACAAAATAAAATCTCATATTTATTAGACAACGTAGATATCAATGGTATATATAAATGAAAAAAATTATCTACATTTTATACAATAACTTATTAACGTGGTATATATAAGACTCGCAGGTTCGGTAAACTAATAGGAAGGATGCATCTTTGTTCGATGGGAGAATTGTTAGGATTATTAATTAGCAAGCGAGAGATCCAATGTAATTGGTATGAAGCCTTTAGATGAAACCAAAGGCAAAGGCATGAGAACTTATGCTCAAATTTGATAATATTATACAATTATAGAGATACGTGAAGATCTATTGTTCGTACATAAAACCAAAACTATATTTGAACTTATAAATACAATTTGGTTAAATCATAGTAATATTTTTTAACTTTCAATTTTATGTCTGATATATATTGATTTATGAGATATTTTTTAAAGCTCATGATCTTATTTGATACAAAATTAAAAGTTCAGGAATTTGTTAGATACTTTTAAAATTTAAGGATACACTACATCGAAAATTTAACGCTCTAGTAGTCACGTTTGAAAAAAAGGTTAAAAAGTACTTATGATCTCTATTATTTTATTGAAGTAACAATTTAGTCCATGAAATTTGATTTGTAACGATTTAATTTCTGTACGTTCAATATAGTTCCTAAGCTTTAATATATAATAATTTAATCTTTATAGTTTAAATTTTGTAACAATTTAGTCTCTATCGTAAAAAAGTGTTAAGATTTAATATGATTTATTATATACGCAGAACGATAAATTGATAAAAACTCAAACGTATTTATAGTTTTATGGTATAGATTTAATTATTATAAACTTTAAAATACACCAGCTAAATTCTTAGCCATTATAGTACAAAATATTATATTTCTACAAATTTAAAATACATGCATATTACATTATTATTTATATATATATTTTTTTTAGAATAACAAAAGAAGTGATAAATTTGAATTCAGGCTATGCCAATTTATACTAAATTGTTACAAATAAAAGTTTCGAGACCAGAGGTATTTAATAAATTACTTTTGAAAGAAAGTTCTCTTCGTTACATGCCACCTGGACTTGAGAGAAAACCTCGAAATCTTTTCAATCTTGTTCAGACGAGACAGCAAATTTAGATCATAATAATCCCCTAATTATCTCTCTCTCAAAAGTACATCCTTCGACATGAAATGACCAACTTGTCCTTTCCTCTCTCCTCCTTAGGGCGCGTTTTGTAAATTCTAATGAACACCAACTTCCACTTTATTTGTTTTTTTTAAATTAATTAATTTAATATTATCTTTTAATTTAACAATTGTGATTATTTTTTGTCTAATGATATCAAATAATATTTTGTTTTTTAACATGTAATAATTTTATAACGTTAAAGAAAAGTGCTTATATTGTGTGATTTTTGACCATGTGGCATGAGGTATCATATGACTTTGTTTTTTAGTTTATGTATATGGTCGTGTTTGTAAAGTTGAAAAATGAATTGTATATTGTTTTATTTGTTATTTTGTAATTCTATTGATTGGAAAAAATAAACAAACAAATTATATGTTTGGCCATTTATGAGTTTTTGTTCTTTGACAAAGTTTATTTTCTTTTTCCCGCTAACATGAACGTAGCCATATAGTTAAGATGTCTCTATTTATTTTAATAAGGTCGCTTCTCTTGAAAATCAATGGATTGAGGGTCTAATTAAACCATAAACTCATTTTCTACCGTGTTAGAGTTGATATGGATGTTTTTTTTATAATTATTTTAGAAAAAATAATACTTAGATACTTGTCGGTCAACACAAATTTTTGTGTTGACCCACAATTAAAATTTGAGTAGTTTTGAAAAATAGAAAATTACCTCATTTTCGACATTTCTCAATCATACTTGTTAAAAATTTATTAGTGATTATACAAAAAATTTAATGGTGATAAGCAAAACATATGGTGTGCTGACCGGTAAACAGGTAAGTGAATATATATATATATATATATTTTAAAAGTAAACTTTTTGAACACTTTTCCATTGTTTTAAATTCTAAGGATGTTTGTAAAAATATAGTTTGTTATTGCATTTTAATTTTTTTATTTATAAATTATTGCATTTTAATTTATTGGTACATATTATTTTGAAAGTGCAACATTTTAGAGCAAGCCACTTTAATGCTTATATGAGAGAGAAAATATCGAATTAATACTTCAAAATCAATACTTTTTTTCCCAAAGTTCTCATGCCAAACAAGTCTAAAATAGAAGAGAGACCATTATTATTATTTTTTTTGGACAAAACTTCTGAACAACTTTTTAATTTTCATAACTTGATCAACGTGACAAAATATATTACTAAATACATGACTTTTTTTAATTATTTTAATGAATTAAAACTAATCAGGAGAGACATCTAATTATGTAAAATTAACACGTGCAATTTTTTTTAGCTCAATGGAGGAGATTTGAACTTTTAGCTCAATAGAGGAGATTTGAACATACCTTATTAGTTAAGGTATTTTACTCATTTTTATGAGGTTGAATGTTCAATCTTCTATCCCCACGTTGTTGTATTAAAAAAAAGGGAAAAAAGAACGAGGCCAAAATAATATTAAAAATTTTCCAAAAAATATATCCATGAGTGTCGAGCCAACTTGCACGCATCTTGACTAGTTTTACGGGACAACTACCTGATCCGACTATATTTTGATTGTCAAGGAAATCCATAGGATGTTGAAAATGAATGTTTAAGATGAACCCAAATTGAAAGTATAAATTAAAAATCAAAATGAATATTGAGAAAGTCCATATATACCAAAATGGGAAAAACAATCACCATATAAGTATGTAAACCAAAATGAGTTAAAAAAATTGTTCTAATTCTTCCACTTATATTGATATAATATTTATTGAAATCTCAAGTGGTTAGTGGCTTATCCTAATTGCTAAGAAATTGTGCGAAAATAGGACTCTTTTGAGAGAATTAGAAGTGTGGTTTAAAGAAAACTCTTTCAAATTGAGGTATAGCTAAAATGAAATTATGGAGTTTGGCAAAAGAAAAGTCTCTTTAATTTTGCTAATCAATACCGTCTAATCTTCATTTATCCAACTAAAGTTTGTTAGGGCCTATAAATAAAATTTTTACTTGGCGAGTCTATATGGTTTGCATATTGTCTCACACAAAGTTTGGATCATATTCGTGTGCTCATTAATGAATTTAGTCCAAACATCTATTTAAATGATTAGAAATCATTTAATTTTTATTTCTCATATTAACTAAATGTATATACGAGAAAGTTGATGATGTGATTTCAAATTTTCATGCAATTTCTGTATCATATAACATATTACGGTGTCATGTCAACTTTTTCATGATACCATATTGTTACTATTTAAGTTGGTAATTGATGTTACTTAAAAAATAGTAATTATTTGTATAAATAAAGAGAATGAATCGAAGAGACTAAAATATTAAAAGAAATAAAGATGGATGAATCAGACATCATTTAAAATTTTGTGGCAATTTTTATAGTATCTGTATTTCATATTACAGCCTTAGAAAGAAGATATTTGTGTTAATTGTATATTATCGATTTGACTAATATCGATATCGTTAAATATTTACCATATTTTTTAAATCATGAAAATTGAGGTGGAATACAAATGGGATGAAAACAAATTAGGGTCTATTTCATACGTGTTATGGTAAATTTCGATTTGGCACAAGAACTGGTGAGATCAAATATGGCCGAGTCTGAGGAGTGATCAATTGTTCAGCTGCACAAAAGAAGTAAAGACTACGACGCTTAAGTTAGTAAAAGGCCGATCTTAGGTCTCAATCGACGAACTAGATTGCATACATAGAATCAGACTAATGTTATAGGGTGTTAGGTGGTGGGACATGACGTAACTCTTATATGGCCAATTAACTAGATGGTTGCTTTAGGTCAGACTCTCTGTATCGGTGCATAAAGTTTTCCTTCAATCAACAAAAGTTTGACCAAGCTAACAGGTCAAAGTTAGTCGAGTTTCAAATATCGACCGCATAATGTTTTCAAAATTTTGGAGAAAGATCTAACATACCGATCTTTCTTAACTCTCCACATGACAAATTTTATTTTACTCCCCATAATATAAATTCAAAGCTGGCCAAAGCAACTTGATTCGATAAGTTAAAATTTATATTAGTCATTTAATTTTAAGCAAAAAATTTATATTTTTGATCTCTTAATTCTATCATTTTTATACTTGCCGCAAATGATTTTGAATCCATTATGAAATATATCACCAATTTTGTTAGGTACAAGGCCAACCTAATGTAATTGGAGACCTTAGTAGAAAATATATGTTGGTTTAAACTCATAAGGACCACTTTATTTACCTATACTTTAAATTGACACGGTAGAATTTTAGTTTTATATATGTTTCTTAATTTTTTTTAAATTTGCTTCACTTTTAGTGACTTATTGATCCAAATAGACTATGGTAAATTGAGAGGTTTTGATTTAAACTCAACGATGATACCTATCTCAAGAGTTGATTTTTATGTGTTTCTTGACTACAAGCTGACCCGAACACTCACGGATATTGAAAAGGGAAAAAAATAAAAATTAATAAATAAATAATAGAAATTACAAAGATATTTACCATGTACAATTCATATCTGCTGCGAGGTTAGAGCCATACCCCACAACCCCAAAATTTTAATTATGATTATATATTAATTAACTTTGTTTTTCTACATTATTTTTCATAAGAATTAATAATTATTTGTTATAAAAAGTAGCTGTTTAAATTGATAATTAATGATATAATTTTAGACAATTAATAATATTAAATTAAACTATTTACAAATTATTATGCATCCATAAAATGAAAGAATAAAAATTTCTCCATTAAAATTCGATCACCAAATAGGAATTTTCAACTTTCACTCCTAAATCCATTTCGCATTAGATAATGGAATGAGACAAAGGCGAAGACTTTTTCATTTATAATAAAATAATATAATTAAATAGAACAATAATAATAAATAAATAAAATGTTACCACAATTAATTTGGTCACCAAAACAGAAACCCTCAATGAAAATCATCCAAATATTTTAGCCTATACGGAAATTCAATAACTTAAAAATGTAGAATATTTGTAATTTTATTTTTAGAATAAGAAAAATAATTGATTTTTGTTAGGGTAAAAAAAAAGACTAAATTCCAAAAATACCCCTAAACTTTGCCCTTTATTTAAAAAACACTTATATTATTTCCTGAGTTTTAGTACCATACTTGGTTTGATCTTATCTGCTTTTGGCATAATCTTTGTTTTTATTCCACCCAAAAGTCCTCATATAATCCTTACTTTAACATACCTTTTTATATACCACGAATTACTCCATTAACTAATCGATATGAGACTTTATTTGCACTCTTTACAAACCCAAGAATTAAAGAAAGTTGACATGACAATTAACGTGGAAGCGTGCCTAGATTAAATTTTAAAAGAAAGGAAATATGGAAGAACGACAAAATGAAGGACTTTGAAATCCATAACTTATTCCAAATTTCCTCGTACTTAATCGAAGCAAACTTCTCCACCTTACTTGCCACGTCATTTCACATTCTTAAATATTTATAAATATTTTTTCAAAGAATATTTTTGAAATGTTTATTAAAAAGGAATTTATATACATACATATATATTAAATAAAGGGCAAAATTGAAGAGTGTGCATGTATGTGTGTGTATATATAAAATTTAACCTTGCAAAAAAAAAAGGAAAAAAAAAAGGGAAAAAAGGGAATAAAATATTAGTGTGGTGTAATTTATTAATTTTATTTTAGTGTTTGGCGCGTATAAAGACCAACCAACTCCGACACACAAAAAGAGAACCTCTCAAAGTTATGGAACAGAAAGGAAGAGAGAGATGAAAAACAAAAACGCTTTGAAAAGTGCTGTTTAGAGAGAGAGAGAGAGAGAGAGAGAGAGAGAGAGAGAGAGAGAGAGAGAGAGAGAGAGAGAGGGGAAGCTCGAACACAGATACTGTTCTTTGTGTAAGAGAGAGAGAGACAGAGAGAGAGCGAGCGAGCGAACCCAGAAAATCCAAAAAGAAAGCTCTGCCCTCTCTGCCCTCTTCCTCCAGCTTCAGTTCTTTCCCCCAATCTCTCAAACCCCATACCCGATCCATCCCCATGTGATCGGAACCTCCATTCTTTCTCCTCCAATTTGATTTTTTCTTCCACCCATTATCGCGCAATCTGTCGCCAATCCATCGGTTTCACTCACGAGGGGCCGTACGATGAAGCCGTACGGTCAGTCTATCGACGCCTCGCACTCCGATCCGTCGCCGGAATGGACCGCTCCGGGGCCCGATACTGCCCACGGAGGTAACTTTATCTCCACTGCATTCCCACTTCACTCTTTCTTTCCTCCAGATTTCGCCTCCGATTCGTGCTTTCTCGGCTTTCTTGTTGCTGTTTGTTCTTTGATTTTGATTTCGCCGTAATGCAGAGCCGCTGTGGCAGTTGGGATCCAGAGAACGGGAATCGTACCCGGAACGCCCCGAAGAGGCCGACTGTATATACTACCTACGTACGGGATTTTGTGGATATGGCTCCCGTTGTAGGTTTAATCATCCCCGTGAGCGCACTGCGGTACTCCTCTCGATCTTTTTCTCTTTACGTCGTTTCGTCTAATTTAGGGCTTTCTTTGAGCTTTGATTGGGCTTTCCGCAATTTCCTGCTTCCAATTGCTCTACTCGAGCTGCGCTTCTAGTCTTTATCAAGTGATTTGTTATTGTTCATTTCCGACTCTTCGACCATGCCCTTTTCTTTTGAAAATGCTATCGTTTAATTGTCGGCAACGCTTTTTTTTTTTATTCGTTGATTTTGGTGGATGTCGCACTGATCAGGTTTTAGGAGGTTCGAGACCTGGTGGAAGAGAGTATCCCGAACGAATAGGGCAGCCCGTATGCCAGGTACTTCAATTGAATGCGAAACTCTTGTTATCAAGTCTTCAATGGGATGGTATTGGACAATGTGCGTTAGTGAAATTCTTTGAGAGATTGGGACGAGAACTCGTGTGTTTATTTTGACTAAGATGTGCTGTAATTGGTTGATTATCGGACACAAATAGTATTTTGTACATGGGTTGTCATTGACAATGCTGTTCTTGATGAAATCCGCAGTACTATATGAGGACGGGAATGTGCAAATTTGGCTCTTCCTGTAAGTATCACCATCCTCAGCAGGATAAAGGCTCTCTCAGCCCCGTGTCACTGAATTTCTACGGCTACCCACTACGGCCGGTCTGTTCCTACTTCCTCTCACACGTTTCACTCATGTTTATGTCATTTGGGGAGTTCCAGGACATGCTTACTTATACATTTATATATCCATTTAAGCTTGATAACCTATAAGTTTCTAGTTGCAGGGTGAAAAGGAGTGCTCCTATTATTTGAAGAACGGGCAGTGCAAGTTCGGTGCTACGTGCAAATTTCATCACCCAGAACCAGCTGGCTTGCAATTTCCAGCACCATCACCTGTTCAGGTTACACCGGTACCAGCTCCAGTTCCTGGACCATCTGTTTATCCTCCTGTGCAGTCTCCGTCCGCTCATTCGTCACAACAATATGGAGTTATACTTGCAAGGCCTTCATTGCTGTCAAGCCCATATGTCCATGGCCCTTATGGTCCTATGTTGGTTTCCCCAGGCGTTGTTCAATTCCCAAGTTGGAGTCCTTACCCAGTATGTGCAGCTCTCTTACTTGCTATTTTATCTCCTTTGATTGGTGCACTTAATGGAGCTGTTAACTACCGGTGCAGGCACCTATGAGTCCAGTAGCCTCTCCCAGTGCTCAACCTTCTGTTGGGTCGGGGCAACTTTATGGTGTGGCACAAGTTTCGCCTTCTGCAACTGCGTATGCAGGATCTTATCAGCCCATGCCATCTGCTGGTCCGTCAAGTACTAGCCAGAAGGAGCACTCATTTCCAGAAAGACCTGGCCAACCAGAGTGTCAATATTACATGAGAACAGGGGATTGTAAATTCGAATCTTCTTGTAGATACCATCACCCACCAGAATTGGTTGCTTCAAGGTCAAGTGTTGTCCTTAGCCAACTAGGTCTTCCTCTACGCCCGGTTAGTCTCTCTTTACACAAAAATCTCATATGGTGAAACTTGGATTAAAAATTATGTTTTGATTTTTTTTGTCTATCTTATTTTTTGAGTCGCTCTTTCCTATCTTGAATAGTTGAAGTTGGAGGGTATTATCCTTAAATTTCGATGTATTTAGTGATTGGCATTGGTTTTATGATGATTCGCCAAACATATTTTAATTACAGAAAAAAGAAAAAGAAAATGCTCAATACAAAAATTATTCTTGGGATTATTGCTCAACCACCTATAAGATGTTCTGTTTCCTTTAACCTATAACTGGTGACGTAAGCCACAGGGTTGATAATATAATGCTTTTCCAGCACTTTTTGTGAATACCTGAATAAGTTACATGCCCATTAAGAATGGTTTTGATGCTTAGTTGAAGACATTTGCAGTTAGGTATCTGCTTGAGTTCTTAACATAGGTCAAGTATTTGATATAAGTATCATGTTCCGTCATTCTGGAACAACATTTCTTGTCCTCAAGACTAAAGTTCGGGGGACCCTTAATCTCAATATGTTGTTGGCTGCAGATGATTGAAATTAATTTTCATATCATTGTCATTATCTGCACGAGATGTTTTGGTTGTTTCCTCTTCCTGACTATCTATTTATCTGCTCCTTGTGATCCATGTTAGAAGAGCTCATTTAAACTTCATATTAGAAAGAAAATTTCCTTTCCAGATCCACTAGGATCTTGCTTGTGGACTTTGATTGTTGTGGTTGTTTGATTTAGGGACATTTAGTTCTTAAACTTCCATACCTCTTATGTATAGTAAAAGCTAAGCTATACGATAACCTTCTTCGAAAGTGGGGAAAGGAAGTTGTTAATGGAATGGCAAACTTGTACTGCACTGAAATTCACATGCTATATGATGTGGCAAAAGCTATTCTATTCGGACATTGATTGAATTCTGTGCAAGTTAAATGTCTGGGTTGAACTTATTATCATTTTTGAAACAGTATGTTAATGTTAGTTTAATTTAATGCATTTTCTGGTGGCATTTGTCTCTTCTTTCTTTCTATATGTTTCTATTGTTTGATTTCCCATTTTAGTCATGTAGGCAGAATGGTCCCTAACATGATCTTTTGTCAGGGTGCACCACCTTGTACTCACTTCATGCAACGAGGAATGTGCAAGTTCGGCCCAGCCTGCAAATTTGACCACTCGATGGAACGGCTTAGTTACAGTCCATCTGCATCATCTCTAGCTGATATGCCAGTGGCGCCCTACCCTGTGGGATCGGTAGCCGGTACTCTAGCCCCATCGTCCTCATCCTCAGAGTTGAGGCCTGAACATTTTTCAGGATCCAGAAAGGATTCTAACCCTTCAAGAATGTCATCATCAATGAGCACCTCTAGTGGATTGGTTGGCTCAACTACATCGAGGACGGAAATGCATTCTCATTCAAGTGTTCAACGGTCTTCTCAAAGTTCTGGCCCGTCGGTGAGCAGCACCACCAGCACCACCGGTGTGGAGGGTCGTACTTGAAGCTAAGCTGCCTCAGGATCAAAACATCCTATTTTTTGCCCAAGCCCAAAACCAAAGACCTCTTTTTCTATTATAATGGTCCCATAGTCCAGGTCTAGCGTACTTCAGCTCTGACCTTCTGTGTCCATACAATCCTTATATTTAAATTTATCTCAGCCTGAATAAGTTATGGTCAACCTTAAAGAATGTAGCAAATTTCCTACAGCCTTCTGCCACCTGCCTTTTGAATAATCCTGAAAGCAGCGATAGCAATTAGGTAACTCTGCATCACGACTTTCTGAAGTTTGTCGCCCATTTTTGCTGCTTCAATCGATCTATTTCGAGACAAACAAAATGATCTGTTCCACGGTGATTTCTTTTCGAGCTATGCATCTGCTTATGCCTCCTATATCTTTCAAGTTTTCCTATGAGCAGGCACAAGCTTCCAATTCCAAATTGAACATGAATTTGAAAGCTGTGTTTATTACCACTCGTTTTTTTCCCTCATTTATTGTGGAAAAAGATGTATTTAAGACTCTGGGAGTGTCATCCCAATGGCAATGTGATCTTGTACGGGATTTTAATATCACGTTATGTAGTGACATCCAATGCTGGACTTGGCTTCGGATGACTTTACAAAGTTTACATTTCAAAAAGAAACATGCAAATTCTATAACAATTGCTTCTCTTTCTTGCTTATGATATAATGCACTGCACTAGTCCTTCCTTCTCAAGTCTTGTGAACTTTTTAGAGCTGAAATGATTTCCCCCCCACCTAACTTTTGATAATGTCTAGAAAAATTCTACTGCTACAACACAGATCTCTTCTGGCTGGGGAAATAGGAGACCATGATGATGCTTTGCTAATGCTGATCCAGCAAATATTTGAGGTAATTCTTGCCCAAACTGTCTCCTCCTCAAAAGGCAGCAACATAGTGATAGAATATTATTAAGACAAGGCTTCATTGATGGATAATATTGTTGTCTTCATGATAATTGCTTATATTTCTTCTGATGAGCTGAGCTCTGCCTTAAAGGAGAGTTGTTTGTTTGCCTGGTGTTTACCATTTGTTTTTTCATTTTTTGTTCTGAAAAAGAAAGAGAGAATCTAAGCAAGTTCTCATGTTCTTTGCTGAATCCTGGTCTTTTGTAAAGCAGGTTCCTGATTTAGTTTGTCTTAAGGGGGAATCTTTTCAGATTCAGATCTCCATTTCCCTTTCCCCTTTCTAGAATTTTCTTCTAGAACATTCTAGAAGAAAATAACACAGAACATTGCACCCCATTTGCAAAAGTTAAGGACAACAGCCCTACAGATGCCGACAAAAAGCTCCAATCAGCAACTTGGAAAGAGAAGGTAAGCATGAAAAAGGAAGCCGCCACAGCCGATATAGAAGGGACAGTGAGTGAAAAACGTGGTCTCAAATATGGCTTTTAAAACCGAAAGGTCTTTAATCATAAATGGGTCTCTTCTGTTTCTATGGAATTAGCTTTTTTGGAATGGAATTTCTACACCTTTTAAGATTTACGGTGGGTTTATTCTCATTGTTCATGGCTTCATGTTTTTCCCTTAGAAACCCTTAAATGTTCATGGGTGTTATTCTTATCTCAGTGTGCTTTCTCTTCAAGTAATAAAGCTATGTTTAAAAGATTCTTTTTGGTCTTGGTTTTGTGGGTTTTTGAATTGGTAGGATTATATAAAAGAATAACATATAAAACATGGTCGGAGATTTGTACCTCCAATCTTACTGTTGATGAACTATACTCATGTTGACTATAAAATATGAATTTAGGTAAAATGTGCTTGTTTTGTTAGTTTATGATTTGTAAAAATTATTTAGTATAAACGACGAGTTTATAGCCAATTCGAACATAGCTCAAGTAGATAGGATAAACTATTACTAGGATTGATAGTTCAATCTCCTACCTTTGCAATTGTTGAACTAAAAACATGTGGAATTTATATATAATATATGTTGATGTAGTTTGTGGGATTTATGAACTTATAACTCGGAACTCATACTTACTCATTCTTAATAACACATGCAACCAAACACTTAGAAGATTATTATTATTATTTTATTTTATTTTTTTTAGTACAACATGTGGGAGTAGCGAGTAGGAGTTCGAACATACGTGATCAGAGATGTATGTCTTAACCAGTTGTGGTAAGCTCGGGTTGGCAGAAAACTTCCACTACCAATAAAAGTTTAAAAATGAAATACATTAGTTTTTCAAGGCCCGTTTGGTAACATTCTCATTTCCAAACCTCTTAAGAAATATAAGCATTTTACAACTACCTATATTTTTTTTTGGGAAATATTCCCAAAATTATATAAAAATTTTGAAAACAAACAAAACAAGTTTTTCTTTTATTGTTTCCATTTCTATTCGTTCCAAAACATAAATATTTTATCATACTTGAATTTATAGATATTAGAATAATGCAATTAAAAACAAAAAAACAGTAACATTATCAAATGAGCCAATCAATACTACCATTCTCAAATAACATTTTGCTCTTCTTTCCTCCTTTAGTTTAAATCAATAGAGTCTTTCTATAAAAAAGAATTCATAATATTATCATTACAATGATCATTTATTTTCTTCTTTACAATCACCCCTAGTTTTATAATTTTGATCAATTCCCCCCTTTTTCATTGTATTTTCTAGATGCAATAATACAATTTCTAAGTCTTCATATATACTTTCTAAAGGCCAACTACACATGTCAAGACCTAGAATAAACTTTATTTGGCTCTGGATTTTCCACTTCCCTCTTTAGGAAAAAAAAAAATTATATATATATATATATTGAGAGAACAACCAATCATGCAAATGCCTCCCAACTTTGTTTTGTCTCCTCTAAAATAAGGACATGCATTTATAGACAAACAAAGAAGCATCCTAAGATTAGGGTAATAAAGCTGTATATAAACATATAATTGACCCTTAAAGATTAGGACAACTGTCCTAATCAAATCCCAGATTACCCTAAGTTTGACTTCTTAAACCCCTAGAAATTGCCAAAGTTTACCCACTTTCTTGTTTTATTAATACTATAGCATGACCATGCAATAAAAAATAAGTCAACTTTTGAAAACTATTAAGGTTTGTCAACTTAGACATGTACTAATAAAAATATTTTAGATTACATCAGTAGAATTTGAATCTAGGTAGAAATTATATCTCTGTTACGAGTTTAGTCGATACATATGATAATCTATTTTATTACTCGATCACAGTTACTTATATATATATATGATTAAATATAGAATTATCCTGAATTTAATGTAAGTATTGGGTAGGACGATGTAAATAACTTTTATTTTCTAGTATGATCAGTGTTTATGCCCAAATCTGATCGTCTTGAAAGCACGTGCGAGGTGGACTAGATCGAGCTATCCGTAGCGATCAATGCGAGCAAAGATATACACCACGAGAATAGACACTCTAATACCCAAAATTAGTAAGAATGCTCTCAAATCGAGAAATAGAATTGTATACATGCGTACGAAAGTGAATGTCTATTTATGGGACAAAGGTAGTGGGTCTTCACGTCTCCGATCTGTTTAGTTGCACAGATGAATACGCCTTAATGTAAGCCTTCTAAAGACCTTCTGTGATAGTTCGAGCTATATATTAGGATTACTCTAGTCGAGTTTCATGATTTGACCGCTACGCATTTATGAGATTATATGGGGAAATTAAGGTCACATGAGCGATTATCTTTCTTTTGTGCTCACGTGGTAGGTCGTATTTTACCCTCCAACCATCATTTCTTGTAGTTTTTTTTTCTTTCTAGCAAACCCTAATCTTGCAAACACTTTTTTTTGTTCTCCCATGGTAATCAAAAGATTGGATCATATATACCTAGTGGAGATAAATACAAATTCTTAAAATAAATTGATTAATTATTGTTGTGGTTAGAAACTTTCATTCTAAATTTATGTTTAAAGATTGTATTTTGAAGAAAAAATTTCATCAAGACCTAAGGTAGTATGTATATGAAAGCTTCTTTGACGAGAATATATTTTAATATTGACATTCAACCATAGATAATTTAATTATTCTTTTCTAGATCTTTTTTCAAAAGACTTTTTTTTAGGAGAATTGTCAAAATTATATCATGAAAATATAATTTTACTGTCATGTCCTCAAATTACCAACTAGGAGAAACAAATTTAAGTTTACCAACTACATTAATATTATTACTAAAAAAAAAAACTACATTAATATTATTACTAAAAAAAAAAACTACATTAATATTAAAATAAGTTATAGATATATATGTAAAGGATTTATAACCCTAACTTGGCTACAATCTACATAGGTTCTTCATATTGACTTCAAAATTTCAATAGGTTTCTTGGAAGAAAATTTGACTCCTTTAGGTTAGAAAAGATAAAATCTTTACAGTTGATAATGATTGGAAAGAATATTTATATTTTCAACTGCATTTTTTTTTCTTTTTTTGAAAAACATGTTCAAATAGAAGATCTTGTTGCTTGTGGTACAGCAGTACATTGTCCTGTTGACAACACAAGGAAACTTCCTTTGTTAATAAAACACTTCAAAATAGAGAGATTTGGCTCTCTGTCTTAAACAAGTAAAATTGGAAGTTTTGTCTCATTAAGTATAAAAATTAGAGAGAGAGAGAGAGAGAGAGAGAGAGAGAGAGAGAGAGAGAGAGAGAGAGAGAGAGAGAGAGAGAGAGAGAGAGAGAGAGAGAGAGAGAGAGAGAGAGAGAGAGAGAGAGAGAGAGAGAGAGAGAGAGAGAGAGAGAGAGAGAGAGAGAGAGAGAACAGTGGTTTTAGAGATAAAACATGGATTTTGATATCACAGTAGGGAAAACAAAAGCTGAAAGGTACATGGAAGAAAAAGAAAGGGAAAAATAAAAAATCACTTTCTTTTAGACCATTGCTGCTCAAAGCAATGGATACCCAAAATCAAATGCATCACCAAAAGGAGGAACAGAAGGGGAGCAAGCAGAAGACTGAGGCAGCAAACCAGCATAAGAAGTGTTCAGAAATGGATGCAAAGCTCCATCTTCTGCCACCATGGAAGAAGAAGAGGAGCCGTTGATAATGGCTGACAGTTCATCACCATTACTCTCCCAAACTTGCTGTTTATCCCAAACTCCATCATTTGAGCAATTTGGTTCCGCCATAACAGAGCCATAGCCAGCACTGTATGCCATGGCAGACACATCCAGCCCTTCAGAAGGGAGTGTTTCAATGGAGTTTGGGCTAAAAAAGCAGCACTTTTGAGGATCATTTGAGGCAGTGGAGGGATGGCTCTTCTTGGGTTGGATTTTTTGGGTGGAATCTGAAGGGGGTTTCAGGCAGTTATCAGGAACAATGCAACTCAAGTAGCCAGAGTTTGAATCATTTGAGAAGAAGAAATTGGTGTCATCATGATCAGGGGAGGCATTTGAGGAAGTTTGGGGAATGGAGGGCTGAGATTGAGCAAATGGGGTGGTGATGTTTTGATTGGAAATGTGGGAGTGTTGTAATTGTTTGGAGTGAGAATCAGAGGGGAGCAAAGTCTGGACATCAAAAGCAGTGAGAAGGGAGTGGAAAGTTGAGGTGTCAGAGTAAATGAAGTTGGTTCTTGCTTGGGTGCCCTTCATTGACAGGGCAGCCCTGTCATAGGCCAGGGCAGCTTCATGGGCAGTGTCAAAAGTGCCCAGCCAGTGCCTTTCTTTGGTTGTAGGGTCTCTAATTTCAGCAGCATATCTGCCCCAAGGCCTTCTTCTCACTCCAAGGAACCTTCCTGGCTCAGCCTGCTTTCTTCTCCCTCTTCTCTCTCCTCCAGTTTGAGACATTGGAGATGAGTTTCTTTGAATTAAAGTAAAACCCATTTGAGATTGAGAAGTTTCATAAACTGGGTAGCCTTTATCTGAGGCTTTGGAGGTAGCCATTAGAACAAAAAAACAAACAAACAGTACAAAATATGAAGGGAGAGGACAGTGCAGAAGAGAAGAGGGAGTTCTTTTTGGAGGTTTTTGGGTTTGGGATGAAGGTTTGAGGCAGCTCTTGAAGGTCTTTTTAAAGAGTGTGAGTTGGTGAAGGAGAAAAAAGGAGGAAAGAAAAAAAAAAGTACATTGTACATGTCATTCTATGGAAGACCCCTATTCTTTTTTCAATCAGAAATCTTACTTCTTCTTTTTTTTTTTTTTTTTTTCTCTTTCCTTCTAATCACTGTTCCTTATTCAATCCCTTTAATCACTCTGATATGAAAGAAAAAGGTACTCCAGGGATATTGTTTTGCAATCTCATCAAATATAATATTTGAAAATGCTCAGTCCTTTTGTTTCCAAGTTCCCATAACAGTTGGAACAATCCCTAAAAGAAAAATAAACACCATTATTTTCAAACTGAAAAGACAGAACAAAAGATAAGAAAGGAAAAAAAAAACACAGTAAGATTAGTTTAAGGAATGTTTGAATGTGTTGAATATTTACATGGCTAAAATAACCTCCCATTTGCACATGTGAGTGCGCAGTTTAAGCAAAACAAAACCAAGAAGTTTTGGTTTGTTTTGGTTGTCTGATTCATGATTTTCAAAGGGAGCAGTTAAGGTTTATCCATCTCTTAGCAAAGATTGGACTAATTATGTGGTAAATAAGAGATACTCTTTTAAAGGCTTTCTTGTCTGGTGTCATCCTAGCAAACACACTTCATATTGATATCCACCTACATGAAAAAGTCTAAAACAAGAGTCAAAATAATATACTATTCAAGATCTCGAACTTCGGCTCTTCTAATGTTTTGGTCCTTTTGGAAAGTCCAAGATTCAAGCCTTAAACGGCCTTGAGGTCCACCCGCCTACTCAAAAAATCTGAGACCTGTCGTAGGAGCGAAGTATCTTGACTGATAATTTATTTAGTAAAAGTAGATTCTATAGGTAATAGATATGTTACATGCCACTCTATCAACGTATTAAGTCAGTCGGTGGCTTCCTAAGTTTGTATGTTAAGGCGGGTCCATGTGGTTTTCACTTAATGCCATGTAGTATATCCGTTATCATTGAACTTAAATCGTTATATTTCTAAAAGTACAAAAGCTTACAATATTACAAAAACCAAAGTAGGGAGACTCAGAAATGTAATTTGACTAACACATGATATGACAAAAAGTGTTTCTTCATGTTTGTTTGAAAGCTATCATTCCCTCCAAAACAGTTCATTTCAATGAAAATTGGTGACTTTTTGCATCATTAGAAGCATCCCAACTGTTATAAAAGAGAGGGGGAAAAGAAAAAGAAAAACAAAGACTGAGCAGTAAAAAAATCCGAGGAGAAAACTGGCCTACTTTGCCAGAAAATAACGGAATGCCCGTAAAAAGTAGTACAATTTCCCAGCTTAACTTTCTTTGAGACCTTTTATCAAACAGATGGTGAGCAAAACCCTGAATGAAAAAGAAACTTGGCTCACTTTCTCTCTCTCTGATCTCCAAAAGCAATGATAAAAAGGCTACAGAGAGTCAAAAAAAGGGCAAGACAAATTTAACTAAGTGAGATATGAGAAGAAGATTAAACTGCAGCAAAAACAAAAGCAAAAGGGCCATCTAAATCATATATATAATAGTAATAGCAGAGTTTTGAATGGGAGAGAGAACAAAAAAAAAAAAGAAGAATACTCAAATTCACATGCCAAAATGGCATTGGGAACAGCATAAACCAATCATAATCCAATTGGGGCAAGGCTTCTTCTTCTTGTTTTTAGCAATGCCTCACAATCATGCTTCAGCCAATATTAAACACAATGATTGAGGCATATTCTGACTGTAAAAAACATCTCAACAACAAGACAAATTGCAGAAAGTGGCAAATATATAATATATTCAAATCCCCAATATTGAAGAGATAATTAGGGGTGTGTTTTGGGGGGGTTATGATCTAATAATTTCCATAATTTGAAGCTTGTAATTGCATAAAGTGTTGTTATTTTTGTGTTAGAAATGATGGATTCTGCTCTATGACCCCCCTCCCCTTGACTGATCCACTAAAATCCCAAAAACAGAGGATCACCCATTTCCCCAAATAGGGTTTTCTAGTGACCCATCTGCCCAAAATTAGAGAAAAGAGATTTTTTTTTTTTCTTTTTTGTTTTTTGAAAGGTTACTTGAAGACAACACCGAAAGTGGAAGAGGGAAAATTTGAGGGGTTTGGAAAATGGGAGGCACATGGGGGAAGGGAAATGAGAGGAAATGAAGTGAAGTGGGAAGCATTTGCATTGAGTTTTTTGGCAATTTGAACTTTGAAGAGCAGAAAGTTTGGTCAAGCCTCCTTCTGAAAAGGCGTGAACCAAAGCCAGCTACTTCTAAATGGAGGGTCTCCCCTCTCCACTCGACTAACAAACACATTTTCCTTCACAACCTTCCTTTTTTTTCTTTTCTTTTCAGGATTATAACTTTTGGTCTCTAATCGGGACTCTTGTAATATGACATGTAAAGTTAACACAATGATAAGACATCTATTACCATCTCAAAAATTGATGGTTCGATTTCCCTCTTGTCGTTGTTGAACCAAACTTGTAATGCAATTTTTTTTTGTTGGATATTTTAATATGCCAAAAGATATAAAAATATATATAAAAAAAAACATCTCTTTGTTTTGTTCTCTCTCTAAGTGAATTGGTTGAGAATGAGACAGGGATTTTGCACATTCTTCAAAACAGGCAAGGGTATAATTGGCATTTTGATTATTATTAATATTTTGAAAGTGGGTTTTCCCGGGATTTAGGGGAAAAGATAAACGTGTCCTTCTTAGGACTTTGACGAGAAAGAAAAGAGCGAGACTCCCTTCTCTTTCCCTAAAAAAACATCTTTCTATGATTTTTTGTTCAATTATAAATTTAGAAGTTGTTCGGTAAAGTTTTTGTTTCTTTTTATTGTTTTCATGGGTAGTTTTTGAGAAACATAAATTTTTAAGAAATTAAAGTATTTGTCGGACTGTGTCTTGAAAACTAACGTGAAAAGGATATGGTCGAGCTATCCGGAACAAGTTATGTGAGGAAGAACCTGCACAGATGTTAAATATTATGATCGTTCAAGTTAGTAAGAATCTAATCTATGCTCTTGAGACGATGATCAAATAAGCATACAAATGTACTTCTATTTATAGGTGAAGTGAAGTGGATTCTACGTTCTCGTTTTGTTAGACCATTTGAGGAGTTTGTTACACGATTATAGACAGTTTGGGCATTGTACCTCAACGTATAGCCTTGGAAAGACTAATAGTGATTTAGCCAAGCTATCAGGTATATATCACTCTGTCCGAGCTTAATAGGTCGGCCACTTAATATTATGATGAGAAAAATATTATGTGAGATTGTTGTTTCTTATTCTTCACGTGATTGATTGCTCAAACAGTAATATTTATTATTTCTTATAAAATACATAACAAATATTAAAAAGTAAATATAACATGAAAATTTAGAAGTCTTTAATTTTAAAAATAACATTTCATATAAAAAAATTACTTTTTAATTTAAAACTCTACGCACCCAAAAACAACAAAACACGTTTCTATGCTTTTTTCAATTAAAAAAAAATAATACAAGAACAGTTTCTCAATGTAATTTTGTTTTTGTTTAGTTAAGAACAAAAATACAGAAACATTATCAAAAGATTCTTAACGACTATTTTAGCCGTTGTATTTATTTAGATCATCAACTCAACACAAATATTGCTATGTCTTTAAAACTTAAGATTATGCTTCTATTCGAGGTTTCAATTGTTAGCTTCGTTAATAAAATGTTGACATGACATGTAAATAAATTTTTATTAAATTAACGTAATGTGTGACGAATAGTCCAACAAAGTACTGAACATTTCATGGTAGCATTGACTATAGATATATATAAGGTGATAATCCAACCCTTGAACTATGTTTATGTTTAAACATCATTAAAACTTTTTAATATTTTGAAATTAAATACAAAATTATACATGTTCAAAGTATGTGCACCAAATCAAATTTAGTCTATAATTTTTTTATATATATTGCCATTTTAAAGTAAGATTATTGTCCCTTTGTGTTTTAGTCCTTTTATGGTTCTACTTTCTTTAGCTATTATTATTTTATGAACAATAATTTGACCCAAAAATATTAATAAAAATTTAAGACACTGTCCTTCCTATTGAAGCAATCCTTTTGTACAATCTAAGGACAAAATTAAAACTGAATTATAAAATGGAAAAGAGAAAAAAGATGATACCAAATTTGAGATTTGAAAAAATAGAATGTTTTTTTTTAATTTATTTTTTAAGTGTTTAAATGGGATCTCTCTAATCTTGGTGGCAGACCAAATCACTCATGCAGCATCACAGAAGGACATGAAAGACCAAAAATTTGAACATATTTTTGGCCTAATTGGAGCCTTTGGTCAAATGGGGGTTTGACCAATAATAATAATTTTAATCCCATTTTGCCTTTTTTTCAAATTTGTTATAAAAAAAAAAAAAAGGGTTTCAAAATTCAATGCTCCAAAAGATAACCTTTTTGAGAAGCATGCATAAAAACCTTTTGCACATAAAAGCCATATTGACTTCTACAAGTGGGTCTTAAATTTTAGCAACTTTTTTTTTTTTTTTTTGGGTTTTATCAAGAGTTAAAAAGGCTTCTTGACCTAGTTATAATTAAGGGGTAACCTCTCTCATTTGAAAAACTTTACTTTTAGGAATAAATTGAAATCTTTATGATGTAAGCTTTGTTAAATTTTTACAAAATAAATCATAAACTTATAAATTTGTATGTTAGATTGGACTAAATTTAATAGGATCTTAGTTTTACGTTTTCATATTCTATAGGAGCGAATAAATGAAGAGTGAAGGATCATCAACCATAATATTCATAATATTTCTTTGATGATCAAACTTCATGTTTAATAATTTTTTGATACTGACATTTGAATATTGTAAGGTACTATTATGAAAAGATTATTATACTTAATATGAATTTCGAATCATTGAGATGGAATGAGCTCTTGATTAGGACCATTAAAAAAAAACTATATATTATGTATATATATATATATATATATATATATTTTTTTTTTTTTTTTTTTAAGAAAGAAACAATATAAGTTAACATACCCGGAAACTAAAAAAAAAAAAGAGTTATTCAAACAGTAAATGTTTGGAATTCAAATTTACATGAGGAAGAAAGTTAGATTCATCTTATCAAAGTACTTTTAAATGGTAAAAATACTTCTGGAATAAATTGGACATACAATTTCAATATAATTCAAAATAGCATTATTTTTCAAATAAACTAATGAAAAGAGCCCAACATGAACTTAACTAATTGGCACTTGTTTCTAACCTCATAGATCATGAGTTCGAATTCTAATACACATCTTTTCACTTCCTAGTTTTTCTATTTCCTAGTTTTTCTATTATCTTCACAATTTCTCTCGTTCATATCTACATTTTCGCACGATTTTATGCATAACACTCTTTATTAAAATACTTATAATCCACCAAACCAAACATAGCTCAAGTGGCTAAGATACCTAAAGATCATGAGTTCAAATCCCCACCCCCACATGTTGTACTAAAAAAAAAACTTATAATCTATACGTCTTCGATATAAAATTAATAAAAATATTTCTTTTTAAATCATTTCCAAATAACTCGAGCTATCTTAAACACGATCCAATTAGTTGAAAGTATGAGTAAACTCCTTCGTAAATCTCAAAAGTTTGAATTCCCACGTTAGAAAATTGTTGCAACTGTGAATTAGGGTTAGCTACGAAAAGTTCTGGAACTACTTCACGGTAGCAATCCAACCCTAGAGGTAAGGGCATCAAAAATTCACCACTTTCACATTATTCTCTTGCGAACTTAGCATCGGAGTCCGTGTGACTAGAGTCACACCAGTTTAGTTCGATTTGGTTTTGCATGTATTAGTCCCAAATCATGGAGTTTGGTGTGTGTGGTGAGTGGATTCGGAGGACCGAAATCCACGAATCAACAAAAATGATATCTAAACTTAAGTTGACAGTAACCACACCATATATTGATCTACCATCATTGAGACATACCAAAAAAACAATTTTAGAATAATAAGATTTTAAAAGCTAAAACGTATTTTGTGACAAATTAAACGTTGTAAGTTCATATAGTTGTCCAGTGAAATTAATCGAAAATGAAACCTAAAAAAAAAAAATCATATGTTGACATTGGAAATAGAACAGATGACATGTAAAAGAATTGTAGAGATCACGTGCAATATGATGTACTTGAAAACAATATAATACATGGTGAGCTGTACGGTGTAGATTGAGTATTAATTATATACATGTGAAGATGTACGGCGTAGATGAAGAGTGATGGAGAATGTGGTTGATACGATAATTATTAACAACAGTGGAAGATGAATGGGAATGAACGGTCAAAGATCGGAAAAGGGATATTGTGATTATTTAGATTGGACGGCTACGGGCTAAGTCAAACTTACATGAAAGTCTACTTTTTTTGTCCCTACCGTAGGGCGCAAACCACAGGATTTCCTCTCTTTCCTATTTAAAGCAACAAAAAAGACTTTGCTTTTTATTTTATTTTATTTTTTCTTCTTTAATTTAAATAATGCTCACGGTAACTGAGAACTTAAGGTAGTATACAATTTTAAAAAGGAAAAAAAGGACATAAAATAGTAAAAATGATAAGGCTAAATTGTGCTATTTGGTCATTTATTATTATTTTTAATCCTTTTTTCTATTTTTGCCCTTAAATGTTTTGAAAGTTTGGTTTGGAATTTTTATTTCGTTCTTTTAAATATTTTTCAAACATCTATTTTAGTAATCTAGATTTTGTTTAAATCTGTATTTAAATTTTCATATAAAAAAATGTGAAGGGGGACTAAATATTTGACCTCAAAAAGATAATTGATAATTTATCCATTGAACCAACAAAATTCATATTTAGTTATTGTTACAAAAGATGTCAATTATATCTTCATTTTTCATCTTTAATAATAGGGTTAGTTGTGGAATTTTGACAAAGAATAAAATTGAGATTTTAAATGTTAAAAAGATTCAAATAGGAAATAGAAAATAATGTTTAATGGGTCCAAATCAAATTTACAAAAATTTAAAAACTAATTAAATGAAAATAGGCTTGGGTCTCGGGAAAAAACAATAATCCCTAAACATTTAGAATGTTGTTCTAAACTTTTAATTATTTCCTATTTTTTATTTTGAACTCCGTTGTTGGCAATTTGATCTTATATTTAATTGTTTTTTTTTAATATATCTTATACTTAATTGTTATCATAAAAGTGATCCAAATAATAAATGAATGGGTTACTTTTAGATCTTCAATAACATTATAATAACATTTTTACCACATATTAGGCCAATTTTATAAGGTAAATAAAGACAAAAACCAAAACTTTAACCTCGAAACTTGCTTTCAAGAAAAACCTTGAAATAAGGTTAATTACACGATTTTTACCAAAAAGCTTCTAATGTATGTGTCCCCAATTTAAATATTATCACATTTATAACGTTATATTTTTAAACTTTTCATCACCTACCTTAGAAATTAGTAATTCTTATGTGTTTTTCGATACCAAATATTGTAGGATCAGACGGTTGCTCCGTGAAATTAGTCGAGGTGTCCGTAAGCCGCTTCGGACATTCACAGATATATAAAAAAAAATTATTCTCATTAACTATTGTATATTATTTATTTTTTTAATTTCGTAGGTCCCACGAATGAATAGATGATGTAACATGGATATAAATGAGTGGTAAAATTATGGTAATAAAGATCATATATATTAGAATTATAATACATTTTAAGCTCATCATGGCCTACTAATCTCATGATCATAAACATACTCTTAGTTTTTTTTTCCTTTAATTTTCTGAGGAAAAACATATTAATTACTTTTTATGTTTCTCAAAATTCAAGCAAAGGTAGGTGGCTATGTATATAATATAAGATTAGATTGAACTGTTGGGAGAATGATGGCCAATCATCTCCATGTAATTAAAAGTATGTATTGAAAAAAGATAAAAATGAAAATAGTCAGAGAAAAAAAAAAAGTGAAATTTTTTCTTTTGTAAATTCCAAGAAATCCCACTCATTATTCAAAAGTTTCATTAATGATGAATAATAATAAACAGAACTTCTATACAGTGTGGATGTGATCATAAGATCTTCTCCTCAACTTTTATTACTTTCCTATTACTCATTTTCTTCGTAATTTTTTTTGTCTCTAACCCGATTTTAAATATCAACGTAGATGGAATTATTGAAGTCTTAATTTCACAAAACTGTAGATAGAAGTAAGTGATAAAATATAGATATCGATAGACGTTTATGAAAATATTAATATTATGAAAATACCAATTTATCTTTCGTATCAATGTCGAATCTATGAACATATAAAAAATGTCGAGATGAAAATTCAATATCCTCATTTTGGGTGATGAAAACGTGCATTCAAATAAGGATTAAATTCAAAACATCAAGAAAATGGTAAGTGTGTAATTATATTATTAGTCTCTAAACTTGGGATAAAAATCCACTTTAGTCTTTGCCTAATTTTTAATAAATTATTTAATAAAATTTTGATTATATTTTGGTTCATTTACTTGATTAATCAATATTTTTATAGATAAATATTTGAAGCCATATATGGGAAGTTAAAAGTAAAATAGATTTAGGTTTCTTATTGAGTGGTTAGTAGAATTTTTTTATAGGAATTAAAAATAGATTTTTATATAAAGTTTAAGGACTATAACATAATAATATTTAAAAGTGGAAGGGAATAAACCGAACACGTGAAAGTTTTTAGACCAAAATAAACTATAAGCACATAAATACAGACACCAAAATAAGATTTAAACTTTCTTGGTAGGATGAATAATGTCGAAAAGTAATATCACAGGTCAACGCATTGCTCATTTTCTCAAAATTTGGAGGCTCAAATCCTTAACGTTGAACTAAAAAAATGAAACTTAAGAAACTAATTAACAAACAAATCTTTTAGATTATTATTAAGTTACAAGTATTTATTTACAATATTTATATTCACATAAATAACAATTTTTTACATTTTTATACTTTCCTCAATATTTTTTTCGCACACACATGCGTATAAATCATCACTATCAAACTCTTCTCTCCATTATGAAAAATATCAAATGGATATTTTATCTGTGTCAATTATTAATTGTTGCTAAACTTTATATACTATATCAACAATTAAACTCTTAAATTTACAAAAATATTGATAAATATTTTATTTCATAGATGTAAATGAAGATTTATTCAATACAATAAATATATGTGGTCAATCTAAATATATCTCAAAGATGTAAGATCGAAAATAAATATAAAAAAAAAAGAGAATTGATGAGTTATTTGTAGTTAATAAATAAAACACTATATATATATATTTTATTTATATCCGTGAGTGTTCGGACCGACTCACTTGCTCTTCGACTAATCTCATGGGACAACCATCTGATCCTACAACATTTGGGATCAAGAAACGCATAGAAATTACTAATTTTTAAATAAATGGCTATCATGAAATTTGAATTCATTCTCTTCTAATTAATTTTAGTTCATTTGAATCAACGAGAAAAAAATAATAAATAAATAAAAATAGATATTATGGGATGCATTTATTAGAGACAAGACAACAAAATGACATATTTGAGAGTACATTAAATTTTATATATAAAGAAAAGAGAGAACAGAGGAAAATCAGTACTAGGAAGAATCAGAGAGGAATTCTAAACTGTTTTTATCGGAAAATGAGAAACGAATGACATTCTGAAAAGAATTCTGGCAGTAATCTCAGAGACAGAGGAAAAAAAAAACAGACCAAAAAAAATCTAAGTGCATGAAATTGTAAGATTTTTTGCTGTATTTCAGGAGGTGGGTCGGGTTCAGCCTTACTTCTTAACCAATCACCAGTATTTGCAACAGTCTTTAGTTTTATTTCATATGTTTATTTGCTTTAACAAAGTAGGTTTACGTCGGTATGCAATTTGAATTATGTTTATTATTTTGACTTTCACTAATTGTTTTCGTGATATGTGATTCGAATAGTGAAAATTCTGAAAACTAGTAATCATTTCTTTTTTTCTTTTTATTAAAATTAGAACAGGAAAGGGATAATATATTATAAATTATATAATATTGTGAAATAATAATTCTCCAAAGTTTTAACATATGTTTTAATGAATTAATTAATATTATTTTAGATTGAAGTAAATATTTAGTTGATAACTATCTTCGTTTACAAATGTATTATTAAATATAACTTGTACAATTTCTTAACAATTTTTTAAATCTACTACTAAACACGTATTTGAAAACACTAAAAATATGAACACAACTCTATTTTTTGTAATTGAATTTCTTGTTTTCGGATTTCTATTTTTAAATCACCAATAAAATCCACCTCAGTGATTAAGGTTTCTAATTTTCCTAAAATATACTAGGTGCAAATCCTTATAGAAGAGTCAAGAAAAGTACATATAAAATACTTAAAATATAAAATTTGTTGTCTCTCCAATTTCTCTCACTATCTCATTTGATTGATATGAAAAAAGGTTTAATGTCCATACAAAAGCTCAATTAATATTTTCTATGAAATAATTTATAACATATTTTAAATGAAAAATAAACACTTGTTTGCTCGTTTTAATTTTTTTTTTTTTTGGAAATATTTGTTGACATCCAACATTTACATTTAAATTCTTGTATATTTTATCAAAAGAAAATTTTACAATTCTAGAAGAAAAAAAGAATAGGGGACCTTCAAACATAATAAAACTTTGAAAAACAATAGCAAATAAATTTTTGAAAAGGTTTCAACAAAATAATATTTTGGATATCAAAATTTTCATAAGAAATTAGAATGATGTCATCATACAGCTTTACATTACTCAAATTGTGTTAGTTTAAATTACAAATTTAGACACTAAAACTTTCCAAACTATGTCGAATAAGTTCTTAAATTTTTAATGTCATGTGTAATTGATCCCTAAACTTTAAAAAATATTTTTCCAATTCTAAAAGATGTGTAATAGAGCTTGAATTTTAAACATGTTTAACATATCACAAAATTAAAAGTTGAAACACCTATTTAAAAACAATCATAAAATTGCAATAAAAATAGTTAAAATGACCAATAAAACTTGCAATATGATTGACTTTGAAATTATTAACCAGACGTTACTAGTTACTACAGTTGAAATAATAATTAAAGATAAAAGTAAGGAGCCATTATGTTGTCAAGTTTGAGTGGCCGTCTCCATACATAGTAAATTTGACCAATACAATTGGCCTGTAACACTATTAAAAGAGAATTTATTTCTCTACATATCACACCTACAAGGCTACAATAAGATAGTTACACTAAATAAATAATCTCCCGAAAGAGTATATATCAGAGAACTACCTAAACCTTGTGACTAAATTAGACATGAAGACAATCAACCTGAATATAACTCAACTGGTTAAATCACCCGATCAAAAGGTTGTGGGTTCGAATCTCCACCCACGTGGTACTGAACTAAAAAATAGACACGAAAGCATCTATGTGATTGTGTATGAAAAAATTGAACTTTCTTCTCATTTAAGCATTTGAGAGTTGTGTGCAGAAGAGTTTAGTTACCATCACAAATGCTGAAAGGGGGACGACTCGCTGCTATTCTCTTCACTCAGGTCTCCAGCATGTCTAAGGTTGTTCATTTGATCCATTAGGAAAATTCATCCTGCCCACCAATTTTAGCAGAGAGTATAGGTCAAAGCGTTTCAACCGTCGTAACGATGTTTCAGAAACGCGTGCAATATGCAAAAGAAATGCAGACAGCACTAGTATAAATTCACTGGAATCAGTTAGAACCCACCCCATCATTAATCTTAAAAATGATAATTACTATAGTTCCTTAATGCAATATCAATTTCAAAGCAAGAAAATTCCAGAGACGTACCTGCTGTTATCAACATTAAGTTTCCAGTGAGCAAACAAAGATGAGTTACTTCCACTCTGGCCATTTGACCGAATCTGATCTTTTCTTCATATTAGATGGACCAAAACTATTGGGTGAATCATGCCAAATCATCTCCATCTGAAGAGAGACGAAGCAAAAAAGTTATGAGTACTCAAATTTTCTTATCTTAATATCCAAAAATCCCACTCATTCAAGTTTCATTCATGAGGAATAATAAAAATAGAGAGAACTTCGGCAGTGTGGATTTGATAGATTTTGTGTATTTCTTTCAGTTTATCTTGTTTACTTTAATTTTCTCAAGTTATTAACTACTTCTTTTTAACATTAGGTAGTTGATTAATTTCTCAAGGCTTTTCAATTTTCTGATCTATGTTACCCAAACAGGCATCCAAACAGTGACTGAGATACAATGAAAATGAAAAATGTAGTATACAACATGTAAAATATAACTAGCATGTAATGGCAAGATGGATACAAGCCTTAATTCTTTACCTTGATTCTCAAACTTTTTTCAACAGTTGTAGCATAAATTTTAAATGATATATATGAAGAGAAAGTTACTCAATTGTTAATTGCTAAACAATGATGTTTTAGGAGGATGGTGGACCATCATAGTTTGACTCAGTTGTCATAAGGGTCAATGTAAAGAGTAAAAGGCTTAGAAGGAATGAGTTTGAATCATGAGTCACCTACTTAGGATTTAACATTCTACGAGTTGTCTTGGCAACCAAATGTAGTATGGTCACATGGTTGTACTGTAAGAATAGATGAGCCATGTTCAAGCTGAATTGGCCCGAACACTCACAGACATAAAAAAATAATGGCCACAATAAGAGGTTAATGACCCTTAAATGGACATGGAACTACCTTAATAATTATTTTCACTTTGGACAATCATATTTATGATGTGATGAATTTGAGTAAGAATAGAGAAAACGAGCCCTAAGAAGAAACATAGATATTCTAATTGTTCCTAAGAAAGAAGAGAGATACATGCCATTGCAAAAGAATCCAGGTTCAGACCGAGGGGAATCACTCCAAAACTCTATGGAGAAAAAGAACAAATAGAGGTTGGTTACTTTCTACTTCAGGTCATATACTCGCTGGAGTTGTGTATTTGCTTTTCTATAATTTTTTCTCATATTTCAAAATGGTGCAGCTTTGCTTATGAACTATTGGTAACTGGGGTTGAGCCAATAAAATAAAAGATACAAAGTTCCATTTAACTAGAAAATTAAGCATGAATGTAGAATGTACCTCTGCAACAAACACAGTGTCGCCCTCCTTGACGCCAAGTTTTCTGAGAGATTTGTTGACACCACAAGCCTCCATGACATGTTGGAACCTTCTTTCAGATTCCATATAACTATTGCACAAAACACAAAATGCATTAAGTTCAGTGAGACGCAAAAAAGATTGAAAAACTCAGTAATTTCTCAAGATTCATGTTGCAGTCAATCTTGATATCGAGGAATCATCATCCATTAACGGAATATAATCTGAAGCTATGTTGAAGAGGGTAAAAAATGAGAAGTTCGGGGTGAAATCCCATTTAAAATACATGCTGCAGATTTTCCTTTTATGAGAAAAACTTCAGTTGGAAACAAATGAGAGACAAAATACATGCAGCAGATTGCACTTTGCAGAACTTTTTTTTTTTCATATCCGTGAGTGCCCGGGCCAATTTGCATGCACTTTGACTAATCTCACGGCGCACACCTGACCATACAATATTTAGTATTTGGAAATACATAGAAATAAATTTTTAATGTAGGTGACAATCATGAGGTTTAAACACATCCCCTCTCAATTAATTATAGCCCCTTTGGACCAATGAGCCATCCAGGATGGTTTTTACATTATGCTTATCTGAAACGGAAAATATAAAATTGAAGTGTTGAATTACTCCTTATTGGAGCTGTACTTGAAATTTAACTTCGTTCCTCTGGGAAAACAAGGGAACCATAAAACCCAAAAGAGGAGGAATAGAAATGAAAAAGAAGATAAAAGGAGGTGCAGAAACCGATCCATGATTTAACTACCTTGCACCATTTTAACTCAAAATAAAGTCAAAACAAAACAGTATCTTATGAACCAAAAGATATCGCTCTACAACGAAGGAAAAGGAATTCTTTTTAATAAGAAAAAGTTATCTATAACGAAGTATTTAAAAAGCAAGGGGACTGAATAATCAACTCTAACAAAAAAGGGTAGAGGAACTTCTTGTATGCAATTGTCAACTTTACCGTAAAGCACTATAAAAGTTAAACATCTATTTAAATGTTTTCTTCATTTCTTTTGTCTTTGCTCTGATTCTGCTTGAAGGTTTTGCCTGAAGTTGGAAAACCCACCTCACTTTTGTTTCCTAATTCAACTAGTTTGAAGCATAAACTCTCACTCTTAGTCGCTAAATAGGTAGCTCTTGAAAATTATACATATCTACAAAGATATCATGAGTAAAGATGGACTTACCGCCAATTTGTCATCTGAACAAAACGTTGCAAACCAGATCCTACTACATGCCATACATTGGAGCCGTTATCATGAATAATTTCAAAGTCATCAATAGAAGCACTACGCTGCTTGTGTATTCTATCTGCTACATGGTCCAAATTTGCTGGTATTTTCCCACCTAAAATGGACAGAAGTTGTTAACACAAATTATCGATTGTGAATAAATGACATACATATCAAAGATTTATATAATAGACAAATTCTGGGAGTGGGAACAATAATTTATACGACCTTGAGATTCCTTATTGGGTTCTTTACTTTCCCTTAGCAGCTGATATGCAGCACTAATCACTTCATGAGTGCCCTCTCTTTTTACGGCACTTATGCAAAAAGGTTCGATCCCACGAGCTTGTAGCTTTTCCTTGAATGCTGGCCAGTTTTCGTATGCTTCAGGAAGATCCATTTTATTATAGGCAACAAGATAGGGCTTTTCAGCTAGTTTGGGGCTAAAGAGCTCCAACTCCAAACGAACAGCATCAAATTCATATTCTGGTTGTGGTCCTGATCCATCAACCACGTGCACCTACACTTCCACGAGGAAAAATGGAGATTCTTCAGCTTTCTATGTATTATGATGCCAACAAATGGAGTAGAAAAGGTAAAAATAGAAAAGGAGATTGGAGGTTTATTTTCTATCAACAGTGTGGGAGAAGCATTTATGTTTTTCGCCCCTTCCAATAGATCAAAGGATTGATGTGAAATAATATTATAAGCTACAAAGCCATGAAGAAGGTAAATTTATCATCTAGCTTCAAAAACAAACGTGCATATTTTCCCCATATAAGAATAGGTTTTCTATAATTAATCAGTAATCACTGAAAGAAATAAGTGTCGAATCACAAGTCGACATGCCCAAAAATGCTATTAATAAGTAGACAGTCAACTATAGGGTGTGATTTTCTAAATAAAAATAAAAATAAACTATGGGGTGTGGCTTTTTACCAGCGCAGAACATCTTTCAGTGTGACGTAGAAATTCATGGCCTAAACCAAAGCCCTCGTGCGCCCCTTCAAGTAAGCCAGGAAGATCTGCTACCACCATAGTTGAATCATAGTCAAATGAAACTACACCTAAGTTTGGGAGTAGAGTGGTAAAAGGGTAATTTGCTATAGCTGGCTGTGCAGCACTTATCACGCTCAAAAGTGTGCTTTTCCCAGCATTCGGTGCCCCCACAATTCCAACATCTGCAACAAGCTTCAGCTCCAACTCCAACCACCTGAAGAAAATAATTAACACTCCTACCAAATATGAAGCAAATAATATTTATGCAAAGATGGGAATTCCCATATTGTTACAATAGTTCTCAGGCATTCTTGTCGCACTGTACTTCAGTCTAGTCACAAAGACTACAAACAATCATCTATTTATTCATAAAGACCGTAATGTTTTAATACCAAAAAAAAAAAAAAAAGCCTACTTTCACTAAGCAACATAAAATAGTTCTCATTGGTCCTCAGAAGAGCCAGTCCCCACCCCATTACAGTCCCATCCACTGAGATTTCACCCATATTTGCTCCAATGATCTTGTGTCACAATCCATTTGGTTCTACTTTGAAAATGCCACAACTACTGGGACAAAAGATCCAAATTTTTAGAAACCAAATACCCAATCCCCAAACCACAATCTCACAAGGTTTAGGCAGTAACTCCCACCAAACTAAATAGAGCTAGCACCCTCCCCCACACCATCCCGCTAAAACCCCTCACAACTTTTCCAAATTTAGCGCAAATGGAGGAAGAAGCTTTGAAGATGGAAAGGAAGTGAAATGCAATCCAACTCGTAATTAGGGTCAGTATGCCACTTTTAGAAGGAAAAAGAAAAGAAAGTCATTCTTCCACGATGCAAGATGCTTTAGTACTTTTTCCACAACTAGATCCCATAATGAGATTGCTCTTGAATTGTGCCTTAAAGGAGGACCTAAATACGAGAGATGGAGCAAAGAATCCTTACATTCCACCAATTAAGCCAATCAACCAAGCTTAGCAAGATCACAGTTAACATTTCCAATGAAACATTTATCTCTGTTGATCTTGAGACCGAAAATCAGCTGAAAATGGTAAGAATCCTGTTGAGATTAACAATGAACTCCTCCCTCAAAAGAAAATAGTACCATCTGGAAATTTCAAATAGGTAACATGGAACATTTCCTTCCCACCCTGCCTTCGACTAAGCCACTATCACCCACACCTTCAGAAAAAGTCTTTCTTCGACAAAATTAAATTTCAACTCAAGAACTTTGTAGAAAAAGTCTTTCTTGCACAAAACTTTAGCAGGATAATCTCAACTCAAGTGATCATAAGTTTTTTGATATCGATTTTAAGGAAGACATACTCCACCTTACGAACTCTATAACTGTCTATGGCTTTATTGTCAATGAGAACCCCATCCATAATTTTTCTTTTAGCCACAAAGGTACCCCAATTTTATGAGATAACACCTTCCTCATCCTATTTGCTAAAGCCTTGGCAATGTTATTTGTAGAAATCTGTCAAAAGATCAGTCAGCCTTTGCTCTACAAACATTGTCATTTTTAGGAAGATGACAGATGTAGATTTCATTCATATTTCATTCTAATTGAAAACCTTTAGTAAATCGAGCTTAATGATCACCCAACTCATCTCAAGAAAAGGCCACTGGGAGCCATCAGGATCTCACACCTTGGGAATCGTCAAAACTAAACACAACCCCATAATCTTCTCAAGGGTGTGAAAAGCGTACCAAAGCTTTCCCTCTCAAAGTCACTCAAAGGATGCCAATCTAATCCCTCCACAAATGACTTGGAAACTTGGAAGGTGCATACGAGGGAGGCCGCAAGATGGCCACCTACTCTTCCCTCTCCTTGTCCCGTAATACCCACACCACTGTTATTGACAACAGGATCAAATTTTTGAAACTCCTGAAATTGGCAAATTTTTAAAGAAAGACATACTGCAATCCCTTTCCTCCATGCAGTTGACTATTGATTTAAGCCTTCCAACTCGTTTCTCTCTACACACAAGCAACTCATACTTGCCTAGAGAGACTGTGATATGAGTACAATTGGCTTGCTTACCCTCATTCCAATCACAAATGATAATGCATTTGAATAAACGACCGTCATGGGAATTTGTGGAAAATGGTTAGATTATCCGTGCATGTGTTGTGAGACACAGCTGAAGTACCATTTTCATATAATTTTCACGTTTCTGACGGTATTTAATCTAACATGCTAAATCTGGAAAATTAACAAACAAAAAAAAGGAACCATGCAAGAGCAAGAACAAAATAACTTACATTTCTGAACCCTCTTCTCCATTTTCTGAAATTTTGGGGACTTTATTTGTTCCGGACTTGAAGGATGCATTGCCTCTTCCACCCCTTCCGCCGCGCAGCAACAGGGCCCGGTGTCCCGGATGCAACAATTCCAAAAGAACCTCCTGGCTAAATGCGTCCCTTATAACTGTTCCAGGTGCCACCTTCATCACTACATCCTCCCCCTTTGCCCCGTGCTGCGTTCTCCCCTGCCCATGACTACCCCTTCCTGCACGAAAATGTATGCCGTTTCGAAATGGCAATAGCGAATTCATTGACTCATCAACTTCAACATACACATTCCCACCCCTCCCTCCGTCTCCTCCTGATGGGCCACCCATCGGCACATACTTCTCCCGTCGGAACGCCACGACACCATTGCCACCATCTCCAGCTTTAACGTAGATTTTTGCGCGATCAAAGCACCGCATTACTGCTGGCAGCCCCCTCTCCTTCACATCTCCTCCGTCGAGGAAAGAGCTTGCTTCTTCGCCAGTGTCATAAACGTCATCATAACCCGTACCCCCTTCATCAGTATTAACAAATTTCTCGTTCCTAAACGCCGAAACCTTCTCACGTTCTTCCTCTTCTCCTTCGTCTTCCTCCATATCACTATTACCATACTCCTCCACTTCAGAGTCATATTCCCCCTCAAACACTTCAAACTTCCCATAACCAAACCCAAAATTCCCATCCAATCCTCCTTCCCCTTCTTCCTCCCGCTCGTCGTAGTTCAAAGAATCCGAACCAACTTCCTCCTCAATAATCGCAACATCGGAATCCAAAAGCTTCACCTCAGACGAAGACTGGGAAGAATAAACAGAATCAAATGACGGAGAACCAAAGCTAGGAAGAGCGAAGTCTTCCCTGGGAGGGAGGCGAGTGTAGGTGGTTGCTTCGACACCAATGGAGAATAAATCCTTCGGATTGGTTCTGATCTTAACGCTGTTGCCCTCGAGCTTATCGTTCCCGCGAAGCTTCTTCGGCGGCGATGTTCTTCTAGGGTTCCGAATTCTGGGGCGTGCCAGAGCTTGAGGAACAAAGCAAATTGAAATGGCCGCCATTTCCAATTCGGATAAAGCGGCAAATTGCAGAGTCCAGTAGGTTCGCGGGTTTTGGGAAGCTGTAGCGAATGGGTTTTTCCAACCATTTATTTCACGACACGTGTCCACGGACCTTTAACGTTATCTGCTTAAGAAACCCAATCTTCCCTGCAACGACGTCGTTTGTGTCTGGTGGGGATTTTGCTATTTGGCCCGCGAATTTTTTTAAATTTATGTTTCGGGTAATCACTTTTTATTATTTAATTGACGCATTTACTTATACAGTTTTTTATGTAATTTTCCCGATTTTAACATAATTTTTTTATTAAGACATATATTATTATGTCCGAAATCCAAATTTAAATGTATATAATGATTTCATAAATTATATAATTTAAATGATGCTAAAAAATATAGGTAGTGGTTAGTTTAATTTTGTTATTGGTGTTTTGCCAAAAAAAAATAAAAAAAATAAAGATAAATTGCTATTGATGTTACTTTTTTAAATATATATAATTGCATATTTATTCATAAAATACTTGAATATTTTTGTTATTTTTCAATAACACTTTTAACCACAGAATTATAACTTGTCAAGTAATGATGTTCGGTGAAAAGTACTTTCCACCAGTTTAAGAGTTATTTTAAATTAAATATCAATTTTTCGATTAATTCAACTCCTTTTAAATACGTTACTTCTTCGTAGTTTCAATTAGTCGAGGGTTTGATGTAAGGGTTTGTATTGAATTTTATTCTCCATGTATATTTATATTATTGTAGTTTTTTATAATGTAGAATTAAGAATAACGACCGTCTAATAATCGTAATTGTAAATTTGTCACACGAAAAAATAATTTACAAATATAAACAAATTTATCGTGTAACTATTTTTATATCATTTATAAAGTATACCACTTGTATATTGTTTTTAATAATTAATAAAATATTTAATTGATATACTAATAATATACGAGTTTTAGCATTCATGCTATATAATATTCTATCACATGAAAAATTTATACTTATTTATGTTGAACATATTGTTGCAAAAATAAAATTAAAACAAATTTAAAAAATTACGTAGTAGTTGCCCACACGAGTTTGACAATAAATGATACTAGTATATGACAAATAGGTCATGAGTTCGGATGTCCTCCCTGATTTATTGCACTAAACAAAATTTACACGGGTTTATGGTAACTAAAGCCAAGCACTTTGGTGGTCAACTGCGTTATTCTTTAAAACTTTAGAGGCTAAATTGAAAATAACATAACAACAAGGCGCTGATTAGCTATTTAAGTTATTTCCTACGAGGGAGTAGCGACCCATAGATACAGCAGAGAAAGCGAGTTCATTCATCCGCACACCGACCAGCCGGTCGATCGGCGCTAGGGTTTCTTCAGTGGAGCTTCTCCGGCGGCTGAGAGGCATTTTCAATCTGAAAATTGTAGTCGCATTCCAAATTGGAGTTGTTTCGTAGCTTGAGAGCTCCGGCGGTTGCTCGATTATGTACAGTGGTTCTAGTGATGGCGAAGGCCACGAGGCTCCGCAAAGGAAGATCCCTCCTGCTTCGTCTATGCTGTGGGTGAGGAACCTCCGGAGATTCATCGGAACCGGTACCGGGCTAGGATCTGAAGCCTTGATGGGTTCGTATTCCCCCCTCACCCCCACATTTCCCGTTCGTCTTGCTTTTAGTTAATTTTCAGTTTTTATGGACAGTTCTCTCAATCTGTCTGCACTCATTTATTTGTCTTGAAGAAACGTGTTATGATCATTTCAATTTGGTAGATCGTCGTGGACTAGCTGCGACCACAACTAGATTGTGCGGAATAAGGACGGAAATAGGAAGTTATTTTAATTCTTCGAATCTGTAATTTAGGAACAAAAGATAAAAGGTCCAATGCTCAGTTTATTTGAAGAGGCATAAAAGCCAGAACTGGACAAGCCTTGGAATAGCTGTTTCTAGTCAATCCGGATTATTGGATATGATTTAATTTATAAATGCAAATGTATGGCTTGTAGTTTGCATCGCACTCCTTGTTTCGGCCGTTGAAGAAAATTGATCAAGTAGGCTACTTGATGAGCCCTCTAATTTACGTTTGAACACTGATCTTACAATTTTTGCCCTTTCAAGCATGCATGTCCATATGCATAATTCATGCTGCTATAGGCATTCATTGACTCTTTATCACTGTCTTGCCTCTTGGATCTATTTCATTTTAATCTAGCAATTAGCAAATGCCACCGTCTCTATATGCATTCGACAAATTATTGGTTATGGTTTTTTTTTTTTTTGGTTGCTGCTGTTGCATCTTGATTAACTTCGTGCCTGAAAACTAATTATGGATATATAAAAAGTATGACGGTGAAATGGGGAACTTAATCCTTTTTTCCCCCTCTTTTTTGTAGAGCTTGAGACAAAAAGAATTTTACTTGATATCTTCAAAGAGAAGCAACGGAAAACTGCTGAAGCTGGTACAATCCCAAGTTTTTATAAGAAGGCATGTGTTGATTATAGTTCACATGTTCTTAAGAGTAAACTCCACTGCATAGTTAACCTATCGATGTTGAGTAGAAACAGAGATGCTTTATCATGACCTAATGTACTGTTGACATCAGGGTAGAAGCGATGCATTTTTTAATATTATTGTTTTACTTTTAGGTGTATAGAGATTCAAGGTAGAAGAGATGCAAACCCAGATCTTGCCCATGTCATTGATTTTTCTTTGTTTCATTGAATTTGCATTTTTCTCTTCCTTTAGAAACCTGAGGAGGGATCCATCAGCCATAGGGTCCAGAGACTTGCAAAATATCGATTCCTGAAGGTATGATTACTATTCTCCATTTGCATTACTGATGTTCTATTGATTTATCTGCACAAGCACTAATATCGAGCTTTCGCACAACACATTCTTGATGTGCAGAAACAATCAGACCTTCTGTTAAATGCTGATGATCTAGACGCAATGTGGGTTTGCCTGAGGGAAAACTGTGTAATTGATGATGCAACTGGTGCAGAAAAGGTAATATATTTCTGGCTTAATATGTTTAAGCAATGTGCCACATTAGTTTACATCTGCTATAAGCCCTAGCTGAAGTTTGTTTAGCATATCACTTAAAATCATTGTTAAAAGCTTTGCCTGATACAACCAGCTACAACCAACATAGGTTAATATACGTACGGACAACGTATTAGCTTACTTGGAATCTTGAGAGTGTACTAAAGAATTATTTATATAGTTTTTAAAGTTCATATTTTCTGTAACTGGATAATATTAACTTGTTGATTCAGGGCAACGATTGTAAATGGCAACTAACATCCTGTGATTATGATTGTGTATGTCATTGTAATCCTGGTTTACTTCTCCTTACTTGTAGCCTTTATGACTGCAGCGTATTGAGCTAGATCTATCGTAATGCTTACTTGTTTTCTAATTTTGATTCCATAGATGAACTATGAAGATTTTTGCCACATTGCTTCAGTATGTGCTGAGCAAATAGGACCTAAATGCCGGCGATTTTTCAGTCCCTCTAATTTCATGAAGTTTGAGAAAGATGAGTCTGGAAGAATTGCAATTCTTCCCTTCTACCTTTATGTGATGAGAACGGTGAGTTTAGACCCTGAGGAAATAATAATCTGCCATTAACAATTTGCTGCCATCTCAATGTATGAGGAAGTATAAATGATGAAATCAACTGCATTTCAAAGTCAATGGTCATCATGCTGCTTTTTAAACCGTATGACTTTCTTTTGGTCAAGGGAACTGTGCTAATTTTTCTTCCTTTCTTCATTGAAGTAATTTATTTTTTTGACAAAGGCAATTGGATGTTGGGGATTGGGACCCAAGATGCGTGCTCTGAGCCAAATAGTCTCTGCCAATTTAACTGTCCCTATGGGACTTTGTTGAAGTTATTTAAGACGAGATACATAGTTTTCTGTTTAGCATTCCATTTCATCCCCCTAAGATTTCATACTTTTATGTATGAAGTATTCCAAGGGAGTGGAACTTCAATAAATTGCTTCTAGGATATTTCTATGCTAGAGAAAGGGATGTTTAGATGTTTGGAGGATTTTTATTCTTCCATGTCAATTTGATTGTGGTTTCATGTGGGATTTTCTCTTTATTCTGCAGGTCTCTCTTACTCAAGCCAGAATTGATATGAGTGAGCTTGATGAGGATTCAGATGGTTTCCTTCAACCTCACGTATGAGCCTTCTGCATATTTATGCGTTCAAAGACTGGATATACAATTATTTTATTTTGTTCAAGTAGCACTAGCAACTGATGTAATCATATTAATGAACGTTTTATTATCTTTTTGCAGGAAATGGAGGGCTATATTAGAGGTCTTATTCCAAATTTGGCTCAACTACGAGATATTCCTGCATCTTTTGTGCAGACGTATTGTCGTATAGCTGCTCGCAAATTTTTCTTCTTTTGTGATCCTGCAAGAAGAGGTTTGCTGACAGTCTTGAATTGTGTTAGGATTAGGAATGTGTTATCAAAATGTTGCATAGTTCCTTCCTTTAATCTTTTTTCCCTTAAATGTCTATTATTGTACGGTAATATTGCTAATTATATATAGCTTTTGGCTAACGAGTTATCTTCTTTGCGTACAGCTTGTAAAAATGTGTCTTCTTAATTTCATTGTTGCTTTTGTAGGAAAAGCCTGCATAAAGAAAGTGCTGCTCAGTAATTGTTTGCAGGAACTAATGGAGCTGCACCAGGTAGATCATGCATTGATATGCATATTCTCAAGACTTGTATTATCAAAAACTGAATTGACCTTTAGTGTGAACCTATGGTTCTAGTCAAAACAAACCTAAACTTAACGTATGTATAAAAATCAAATTCATAATAATAAGGTGAAATCTGAAAGATTCTAATTCCCTGGTAAAAAAGATTCGTATTATAATAATATGACTAATATAATCTAAATTAAATGCAAAAACCAAAATATGTATATAAACCAAGATGGACCAATATACATTTTTTCCTTTATGGTTGATGGAATTTCAAGTAAATTGAAGAACCTAATGGATCGAACTCATCCTTGGCTACTATGAAACATATTGGCTTTCCATTGGATGATTGGAAATTGTTGAGTGCATTTTTTTTTGTGAGCGATGGCCGGCATTGTTTTGTGAGGATGTAGAGAGATTTTAGGGTACTTAGGCCATGGTCAAAGACACTTCTCACTCTAAGACTTCCAGGTTAGAAGTAATATAAAGTGCTTTGGAAAAAAAAATTGGCTCAAGTGCTTGAGCAGCAAGAAGTACCTTTTGATGTTTGGTTCTAAAGTGTCATCAAAATGATTTGTTATGCTAAAGTGTTTATAATTAAAGAACTTTTGCTAAAAACACTTATTCTAAAAGCATTACCAAACACACTCTTAAAAGAAGTTTATAAAGACTTAAAAGAGTATGTGAACAAAGACACGATCTGTAGGACCCCAATCCATGTTGATAAGACTAACGAGAGACAATGAAAAATTTTTATACAGTTTGACCCAAGAAGAGGCAGTGTACTGAACTACATGAAGATGTGTTACTATTTTAACATATAATCTCTTTTACAGGAAACTGAGGAAGAAGTTACTGATACGGAACAAGCAGAGAACTGGTTCTCTCTAACATCTGCTCAACGCATTTGTGGTGGGTAACATTCATCTTACTTGATGACCCATCGTGTGTTATTTCCTTCCTTTATCTTGGTGCTGATATTTTGTTTGAAGGGTTGGTTATTTTAGGTGTTTGTCCTTTTCAAGTCCTTGTATGTTGTTGATTCTGCACTCACCGTACGGTTCAATTTTAAAGAGAGAGCCGTAAACCAACCCCAACGTATGGGATGAACTTTATTTGCCTAGGTTCTACTTTTTTAGATGCATGTGATAAGTGTGGAAAATTGGAAATAAACCTATGCTTTTAGTTGGCTGACTACTTTATTTCTACAGACATGTTTCTTGCCCTTGATAAAGATATGAATGGAACATTGAGCAAGCAAGAGCTTCGAGATTATGCTGATGGGACGTTGACTGAAATTTTCATTGAAAGAGGTTTGTTCTACTTTTATTATCCGTCACTATATGCTTTTCTAATTCAATTATTTTATGAAAACATGATTCCAATGCTATTTTCATGTAAATTTTCAATTCATTAGTTAATCATGTGCTTTCTATAGTTTTTGATGAGCATGTTCGTCGGAGCAAGGGTGGAGGAAACACAAGGGAGATGGACTTCGATAGTTTTCTGGACTTCGTCCTCGCCCTTGAAAATAAAGACACTCCAGAAGGGTTGACATATTTATTTCGGTGTCTTGATCTTCACGGGAGGGGTCACCTTACAACAGTGGATATTCATACTCTTTTCAGGTGAGAAGTGACTCTATCCATGTCGGGAGAATCTTATTTCTTTGACATTTTCTAGCTAGTAAACATGGACACGTTGGGAACACATTATTAAAATTTTTTGTTTTTGATAATATGTGTATATATCAACGTAGTAATATTTGTAACTAAATTAATCATACAAATTGAACTAAGCAAAATGTGCTTCCTTAATACATAGATGACAATAGTACAAAATACAAACTTTACAATAAAAACTAAATAAAATAAATAAAGAAAATCAGTCTTTCATACAAAAAAAAAAAACTAAAAATCTCGTCTCAAACTAAAAATCCGTGTCCATGCTTCCTAGTTTTCTAGTACTTCTCGATTTGAACCGTCTTGTTTAATTCTGATCAACTAAGTCCAAATTCCTGAAATAAAGGAAGTAAAAGAAGGGGAGCATCCTAAAGCTGAGATGTTACTTGATACAATCTTCCTACATAGTACATCTGTATTTCCTGCTTGTAGAATCGAGCTATTTCTACGAGCCTCAAAATATAGAGACATACATCAATGATTGTTATTATATTTGTATGAAGCATTTTCAGTAGTTGCATGCTACAAAGCAATCTCTTTTGGTAGGTTAAAGGATTGCTTATTATGCCAAAATAATTTTTATTTTCCCTGATACAGAGATGTGCATCAGAAATGGATAGAGGGTGGGAACTACGAGTTGTGCATCGAAGATGTGAGAGACGAGATATGGGACATGGTTAAGCCAGTCGATCCTCTAAAAATTACTTCAACCGATCTACTGAACTGCAAGCAAGGTGGCACAGTTGCCAGCATGCTAATAGACGTGCGCGGTTTCTGGGCTCATGATAACAGAGAAAACCTTCTCCAAGAAGAAGAAGAACCCGAAGAAGAATGAATTTAGACCGATAATCCTTCCTCTCTGCTAACCTGGAAATAGCCCCTGAAGTTTGGGATTTGTGACATGAATCTTCAAGTCGGTTGGTTCGAGCTACTATGTGAAGTAGATGACTGCTTTAATGTATACTACCTATCATGTTTGAGGTACATATGCTAAATTTTAACTTACTTTTCTGATTCTGACTGTTTTTAGTCCTACTTACGACGCAAAATCAAAGCTGAAATATTGGGTGTAAATCAATTTTAGACATGGAGAAACACCAAGATTGTTATTAGCGCATTTGGAAGTAAGAAGGTATCTCTATGCTGCATTTCTATTGACACCATTAGATTCACCAACCTCTCACATAATGAACCCAAAGTTGGGTTAGATTCCCTACTATTTTGCTTGCTAGGGTTAGGCCTTGGGTTGTTTTCTTATGCTAGCAAGTTAGATTTCAAGTCCTTTTAGTAAAATGCTTTAGTTTTAAATCTAATAAGAAATGCACTTCGATGTCTGGTTTTACATTCTTGAAAGTGCTTTCTGATCTGACATTGAAGTCAGCTTTTACCTTGATTTTGAGTGAGACATGCTTTTTGAAGTCGCTTTCACTTTGATTTCGAGTGAGAAATGCTTTTAGATACGACAAAGGAAAGTATTTTCAGCCATGTTCAAACTACTCCCAAAAGAATTTTAGACAATGGTTTGCAGGCATGGACGTACATGAACATCAGTTATTTTGTTAGTGAAAAATATTTAAAAATCAAAATGTTAGGTTTTTAATCAGCATTTTGCATTAAGAAATCAAAATCCGAAAGAATAAACTGGACTTAAAAGAGCGGAAATAGAACATCAGTTGGTTTGCAGGCATGTAGTCTGCAAACCAAAAAAGATTTTTTTTCTCTCGCTAATTAACAACTTCCAATTTTGTTAAATGAATATTTTTGCTGCTGATTCGATTTCCTCGTTTGCTGCCGATTTTCTCCAACCATTTTTTTTTTGTTCACCGCTGTCTTCGTTTCCAACGTGCAAAGACGTCGACGACCAGACCTTCATTTTCCATCTTCAGGGCTTTTATGAACAAGGTATTTATTTCTTTTGCACGTTTCCAACGCCGTTCATTTTCCGTCGCTGAATAAAGTTTCCGTCGACAACGCGTTACTCGTCTCTTGTCCCCTTCTGTTTTTACCATTAATATTTATTAGTCTTTCGTTAAGATTGGTATATATGGAGATATATTTTATGTATGTGTACAGAAAATAGAAGTTCAAAACGTCTCACAGTTTTAGTATTCCTGATTATATTTGTATATATGGATATATATTGTATACGTGAATATATCTTATATGTGTATACATATATCTTATAGTTCTGTAGAAAGGATCATCCATACCATTTGTAATTATTAGTCTTCCAGGATATATTTGTTTATGTGTATAGAAAATTGAAGTTCTAAATATCTCATATTCTTAGTATTCCTGATTATATTCGTATATATAGGTATATATTGTATATGTGTATATATCTTATATGTGTATATATCTTATAGTTGTATATAAGAAGATATAAACGCATATATCCTATACTAATGTAGAAATGGTCCTCCAAAATTTAAGTTTTAAACGTCTCATGGATGAAACGAAAAAAGTTCTTGATTTCGAATTTGAGAGATTTTTGGACGGAATTTAGAGATATTATGGGAGGTTATGATTTCAATTTTGGGAAATATAGGGTTTTGGTTTTAATGCTTTGGTGTTTTAATTTGTTTTGGAAAGTATCATTAACCTAAAATTATGAGATCTAAATTATAGCCTTCCAATTAATCTACAGATTTATATGATGGGTACCCTCTTAAATAGGGTTGATACATGACAAATGTGTAAATTCTATACATTCCATCCTTTTGTATAATTAGGATCTTTAAATAGTCCATCAATGTATTAATCCCTTAATATATTCTTACAAAACACAGCCCAAATAATTACGTGACTTATTACTAGTATAGTATAACAAATGAAGGTAATAAATTCAAATTCACGACTTCATAGCAGCCAATTAATACTTAGCTTTAACTCATGTTGTACTTATATTATGTTATTTACAAATTTAAACATTTACCTATTCATTACAAATTTCCTATTTAAAATTTAAAAATCTTTTGATTTCTTTTTTACATTTTGCCTTTATTTATATATATTATATACTTTTTAAACTTAAAAAATTTCTGATAATAAATGAAAGGCTTCGTGGAGAAATTCTAAATGGGTTCTTTACATCAGTTGGGCTGTCGCTATATGACAAGAGAAAAGAGGAGAATTCTACCCTTCCGCTAAGGTTACGACAACCTAAAAGCCCATTGAAGGGAACTTGTGGAGAAATAAATCTCTTCCAAAATCTACATTCAAGAGACAGAGAGAGGCGACTTGGGGATTCAAATAAGCTCTGATATTTCAGGGTGTTACATCCCAAAAATAATCTCTACATCTACAACTGGAATCATCTTAATGTACAGAAGCTTACCGTGCTTTTCGGGCCGATTCATGTCCATAAAATTGCATTGCTACATATGGAATGGTTTCCTGGGCGTCGGTGCTCGGTTCTCCATGGACTGCAGTCTTTGCTTTAGATGGAAGACTTCCACCTGCAATCCAATGGATTCATTCAATGGCGGGGGAAGAATGTAAGAGGATCAAATATAGCAGAAAGTTCGAAATTTTACAAAAATAGTATGAGAGGGAGTAGAGATGTCTTAATTGTTGTGCTAAACTCGTGTTCGCAATCCAAATCAAAGCTAAACTCTAATGTAATATAAAATATGGTTAAAAAAGTCGCATGCTATATTTGGAAAAAGTGAAAAGTTGTCATATGTAGTAAAATTTCTCAAGAATATATTATGTTCGCATGTATGAAACTAGTAAACCTAATATTTGAAACAAAAGAATATGCACGATGGAAATGCTTCCTAATAAAAACACCAACAGCAAAAACGCTCCGCCTTGCTGACCATTGATGCTAAGAGATGAACACCAGGCGAGTGAATGTGATTAGATACCTCAATAGTCCTAACCGTAAATGATAGATACTAGGCCCTATAAATATCAACCCGTGCAGTGTCGTAACCTGCCTGGGAACTGTGTCTGCAGGAATGAAGTTCAAAGGAAATAGAGAGAGAAGTTCCAGCTTTGTGGAGTACCTGTAGTTGAAAAGCCCTAGACCTTTCTCCAGCAAGGACCCCTCTCGTAGAGTGAAGTTCCTACAGCCAAAAATTAATGTCCAATACTTGAGCTTCATGGTAATTAAATTCATAGGTATACATGACCCGACCCGACCGTCCACGAGACAAGTTAATACCTTTTGGGTGTCATCCAAAACAGCTTTGAGGAAAGCAACATCGTGTTCGAGTCGTACGTTGTCAGAGTGGACGATATTTGACAGACTGTTAGCCTCTTCTTTTGCTATTTCTACTCCTGCTAGTTTATCTCTGAGCATTTCCATCTCCTTTACCATGTCAGCTATTCTTTTCTCCATCTCCTGCCGGATCTTTAGAGCAGAGGATAAATTTTTCTCCACGGCTTCTCGGCTTGCCATTGCTGCTGCCAGTTGCCCTTCGAGAACTCCATTTTTTCTAATCAAGGCAGCCATTTTCGCTTCATAGAATTGGTATATACTTGAAAAAGTGGACGGTGTTACTATTTTACCACTGTTTTCGCTGAATAGATCGGTGTCATCGATGGGATGATATCCAACTCCTTCCTTGAAGGGATTTGAGCTGTCATACTCGTATACCGCAGGCAGTGTCTCCCCATGGAATTCAGTCCCAGATTGAATTATCTTGTTTTCTGTTACCTGCACCAACGAACCATGTGAAAGTTAAGTTAGCTAAAAATAAATAAATAAAAGAAGGTTAATAATTTTCAATAACAAATCACGTTATATCCAATAAAATAAAGGTTAAATTTAAAAAAAAAAAAAAAACCCTGAATTTTGGCATTTGTTTAAAAGACACTCCTATTATTTCAAAAATTTCAATACTATCCTTGACCATTCATAAACGTTTTAAAAAGACCCTTTGAGTAAACATCAACTAATATTTTGAGCAAAAAGTTGTCATGGCAAAATCTGGAATGTAACAATATGATAATTAACGTGGACACTTGCATGGATCAAGTTTGGAAAGAGAGGAGAAAGAAAGAAGCTATCGCTTTTAAAAGGGGAAACAATTAACATGGAAGCATGCCCCAATTTTGCCCTAATCCCCCTTTTAAATATGATAGCTTCTCCCACATTTCCTCTCCTTTCAAACTTAATCCAGACAAACTTCCATGTTAATTGTCACGTCAATTTTCCATTCAAAATATTCCACGGATGTTTGCTCAAAAGGTATTTTTGAAATGTTTATGAAAAGTTAAGGGTGATATTAAACCTTTAAAAGAATAGGGATATTTTTGAAACAGAGGGTAAGGGTAAGGGATATTTTTGTAATTTAGCCTAAAATAAAAACCTCAACCTTATCCAAATTGAATATACAGACAGGATAATGGGGGTTCTTGCAGAGGGGGATTTATTCAAACAATATCTTTTAGTAAATGGAACTTCATCAAACAATAGAGATTATGGACTAAAAAGGAACGTGATATAAAAGTGGAAAGGCCGGTAAATACAGATCCACTATTGAACTCTCATTAGGGATTACTTGCACGATAGAGACTAGAGAGTGATAACAATAGAACCAACTGCAGTTACCTGAGAAGTAGAGCAATCATCTTCTGGAGTCTTGGTTATCTTAGTAGTCTTGTCAAAGGCTTCATCATTATGAAATTGCTTGCGCAGTGAAATGTTTCCAGGAGCAGGATTTGGATCGATAATCGAGGACTCTGAAATGGATTTTCTTCCAGATCCATGTTCAATTGCAGAAGCTAGATTTTGTCTAGCGGTTGAGTCAACTGAAGGTGGGAGGAAGCATCACTAAGTTTCCATCAAAGTTGTAAAAATACATTAATTGAACTAAAAGTTTCTGGATTTTACTGGCATTGGATCGGTGCCTGAAAGATGGTTCCTTCTTTTCCATAGTCAATACTTCAACCTGGAACACAACCATGAAGAGAAAAGAAATTAAATTTTAAGATTAAAGAATAATACTTAATATAATATTTAATCATACCTGATTTGATGGCTCCTTTTTGGATCCCCCAAATGCAAGAAGAAAATCCTTCTCCTTGTGCTGGACGAGCACTAAGCTGAAACCCTAAGAAAATATCTATCTTAAGAAATCATCGAAAAGAAGTGGTTCAAACAAAGTAAGAGTGCTGTTATTAACAAAATATGTTATCTTCAAATGATTACTTCTCAAAAAGAGAACATTTTTTTTTTAAGAATAAAAACTGTATACAATAGGTGTAAAGATCTACATGGAAAGTGTGACTCTGTGCTACTAGCAAAATCACGTCCATTAAAAAAAATCTAATCTGAAGCCAGGCTTTTAATCACAAATCTTAAAAAAGATATTTCGCCCTAATTCATCCCAGCAGTATGTAACAGTAGGCTTTCAAAAGAATATTTTGCAGACCCCAAAACACAAAATTCTGATAGCGAAAATCACTTTATCATTCGCCAAGTCGTGTGTGAGCTGCAATTAAAAAAATAATAATAAAAAAGAAATTTGGAAGTTGGGGCCTTTCAGAAGGTTACCAGTTTTCCCTTCTAGAGGAGAATATAAAGATCCATTAACTTGCAAAAGTGGCCAAAATACAGCAGATTACAAGTAAATTCAAAATCTTCACCACTCACCTTATTTGTGGTGACAGAAGATGGAGGTGATGTGACAGCGACAGACCACTCAAGTTTCAATACATCAAAGATTAAAGTGTCTGTATGTCCTGCAGGCGTGAGGAGCAGGGGAAAGTAGACGAGAAAAAGAGAGATATCAGTTCATGGTCAAAAAATACATCCTGTAATTGTAGAGTTCCTGATATTGCTTAATGCTGCCCCAGATAGATGCACGTTGATAAAACCAAGGAAAAAATGGATGTACTAAGGCTTTGAAGATATTAACCAAAATGGAAACTTGAAACGCATTGTCATCAGTAGTAGTTGACAAACTCGGAATTATTTAAAGGGTTCTGATGGTGAATATCCTCAACTTATTCTGGGAATTGACAACTAGATCTATTAAACCACACATGGCTGAACCTCGGAGACCAGATATCTTTATGTGAAATAGAGCAAAAAGAAAGTAATAATGTCATTTCATTGAATAAGTCTTTTGTAACTCAAATCTGATTCCAGATTAAAGAGAAAAAAGGCAAGCATTTGCTACTTAGACCATGAACATACTCTTTTTTTTGCTTCCACCCCCTGATATGCACCATTTAGTTCCACAGAGAACGCCACAGCAACCAGCTCTAGGTGATGGATGGAAACCCCGTACCTTTATTCTTGACCACACCATCTAGCAAAGGTACAAAAATAGTTTTACATACAATCAGGATTATATGATGAAATTCTGGACCACAGACTGGGTTAATTTCGTAATAGAAAGCATATTTACATACTGTTTCAAAGTCAAGCGAGTATAAATCATTCAGGGTCCGGGATTTCGACGTCCCTCCAAATATAAGTAGAACTTTATCATCATAAAGTGCTGCCACATGGTTGGTTCTTGGAGATGGTCCTGTTCCTCTGACGTAGATAATGAAATATAAGAAGAGAAAAACAAGTAATATCTCTTAAATAGTGCAAAGAGAAAATGGAAGAGTAAAGGTTCTCCTAAAATAACATAGCATTAATCATGCAGAAGTTCAATAAAAAGTACTGCGAAGAATTCAACCCACAGTGAAGTTCAACTCACGTGCAATGTAGAGGGAGCCAGGTAAAGGATTTAAGGTCAAACATGTGAAGGTCGTTGAGTTTCCTCCTCTTACTATCTTCACCTCCAAAGAGAATTAAAACAGAGCTAGCCCTAACTACAGTGTGACCACTTCGAGCAACCTGCAATAATTAAATTTTCTCAGAAATGCTAGCTTTCACTATATAAGCTATATTCAAATTCAAGTTGATATTCCAAGAAACTGAGGCGGGAAACAGTAAAAAAGGGCCGACTGCAAAGCAGAATTATAAGAGCTTCAATTCAAACAAAAGAATTCCCGGATTAACTGACACTAATTCGAATAATTGGGTAACAAAGACACCAAAAAACATTTAAATTTCGACAAGGTAAAGAGGGAATATAGAAACAGTACAGGTATATCTCCCTTTGCTTCCATCAGTGACCAACATTCTGTCTCCATGTCAAAAGCCCACACTGCAAGTAGCTGAAATATTAGCTTACATAACAAAAGAGGAGCAGTATGAATATCAAAAGTAAAATATTAACCTGCAACTCTCTCATTTCCCGGCTCTGTCTTGCCCCCAACCAGAAGAGCTTTCTTCCCCCAGGAAACCTTTTTGAAAACAAGCAGAAATTTATTTAGAGATTCAAGTTTAACAATAATAGATGAATATGGTGAATTAATGGAAGATATATTGTGCCATTAGGACTCAACTTCACGAGGGATGATTTTGTCTAATTTCTCCAAGAGAGATTTTTCTTTTGATCTGATTTGGGCACATTAGAAGAGTATTACATTTACAGCCAATAAGTTTGTTACCTATATGGAGTGATAGTCATGCTATAATAGAACTTTACAACGCCTAAAAGTAAGTTTCGTGTTAAAAATAAATCTCTGCCGTCCGTTTGGTCTATAATTACTCCTTTGATTTATATTTTCAATAAAAAAAGTCCACTCTATGTATCTAAACAATATGGCCTGGCATATTGTTTTTAAAGAATTACTTCAATAGACACATAGCTTTCCAACAATATTTATACAACAAGCACGTTCGCTATCTATTGATACCAGGCTATGGCCCTTGCATGCAGGGATCTTCAACGGCAGAGAGCTAGGTGATAAGTAAAGCTTTGATGAGGCTCTACTCCAGGTAAATTTATCAAAATTAAGCACCTGCAGACAGAACAAAATAATCACTGTCCACACGGGCAAAGCAATCACTTGAGTCAGCCCACATCATATAATAAACTTTATGTATTAATTTTGTGTCATATTTCTGCAAGGAAAACAGAATCTTGTAGACGGAAAGAAACCTTCCCTACCTGTACATCATCTAATAATCCATTCCCAGATTCACCACCAACAACAATCATCTTATTTCCAATCACAGTTGCGGCATGCTGACAAAAAGAAAAAACAAAAGGGAGAAAGAATGTCACCTTCATCACAGTAGAAGATCACACATGTAGGTCCTAACCAAGGTAAAATAATCATTAGTGGCAACCCAAGTAACTGAAACAAAAAACTATACATTGAAACGAGGTGCTGGTTTTTCCCCGGCAATTGACAAGACCATCCAATTCTCAGACTGTCCCGGAGCACCATTACTACCATCAGGAACGTCAGATTCAGAAGCACGTTGGCCATCATGCTCTTCAGAATGCCTACTTGCGGCCGCAGCACATTCACTCTACAAGCAGAAACAGCTTAAGAAACTGCTATTCGATTACAAACATGAATATAAGACAGCAAAAGAGCCTTACATTAGAGTTGCTGACTCGTTTGGGGTGTCTTATAGGACTCCTAGTTCCCTGAGCAGGATCCGAAAGCTGGACTTTCAATCTACAGTAACGAAATACCTTTTTCGATCAAAATACGAGAAACATGGTCCTATTACGCCGCATTTTTCCGGTTAGAAAGGTAAAGAAGAAAAAAAACTAAAAAAGAATATTCGAACTAATCAACGCAGTGAGCGTACAGGTTTAGAGTTCCTCATAGTCATAATACATTCATCGTCGCTCAAGATTATCCAGATATCAAAGAAACATACCGAAGTTACAGTCAAACTAGAACTACAGCTCACCTTCCAAGCTTCATTCGCCTTCGAAACCCGAACATTTTCATAAACTCAAAAACTTATTCAGAAACAGCAGCAACTTCCTCTCACTCCGAAACCCTAAGCTTCAAGAGAAGAAGCCACATTATCATCAAGCCAAGCTACACAACAACAGCATCAGAACCAAAAGAAAAAGAAGCCTCGGACTCCAGAAGAAGTTGTGAGATACAGTACAACAACCACGGCGGAGCACAGAAGAGCAGAGGATTTGGTAACGGCAAAGGCAAACCGCAATTCTAGCGGATAATGATCGCAATACTCTCAGAAGAACGCACCAGAAATCGATTACAAAAACGACATTGGATCCTCCAAAAGCCTAACTCCGAGGACGATCAGCAACTTTTCCATTTTCGTTCGTCCATCTTTCCAGATGCGACGGAGGGGAGAGAAGGAAGAAAGCGACGGTGGGCGGCGCACGTTAGCATTGACTTTGTCTCGTTGCTATGGCGGATCGTTGGCGGAGTGAGAAATTGCTAAGTTGCGCCATGGGGAACTGCAGGGGGAGGGAAGGAACAAGACAAACGAAGGCCTTGTAGATAATAAGAAATGACCGTTGATTTTGGAGGGAGAGGGTTTTATTTATCTGCTCGAGGGTGGGGCCCACTGCATATTAATTTTCCTGGTCAGTAAAGTGGGGACCACATTGTCAGAGATCTTGGAAATTGGAGCGCAAATGAGAAACGAAAAGGAAAAAAATAAAATAAAAAAATAAAACCGTATCAGGATTCTGCGTTCTTCTTCTTCTTCTTCTTCTGCCGCCCAATCTCGCTTCTCACGTGTTGAACATGGACTTGACGCTGTCGTGGGCTTTTTCATGGGCCCCCTGGATTCTTGGGTTCCGCACAAATAATTCGGTCGTGGGCCAGTGTAACTGGGCTGGGCCCATTTAAAAGTCAAATCAATCATTCAGGAAGGCATGATTCTCTTCTTGTTGGTAGATAATATAAATTAAATAAATATTGAAAATATATATTAGCTCAAAAATAATTATAAACAAAGGAAAATTCATGTAAACGATTACAATTTTTTATTTTTTGTTTAAAAGAGTAGATGTCTTATGTGCTGAGTTATTCTCATACAAGGATAGATATATTATAATTAATTGATTGTCGTGATTATTACCAATCAATATCTAATTATTGATTTATGTTTAACAGATTACTATTATATAAAATAAAAACACTTGGGTAAAATTAAGTAATATAACCAACATGTATTAGCACTGCCATACTTTTTTTAATTGTTATTTTTGTAATATTTAATTTTTATAAAAATTAGAAAAAGCCCGAATTTCTTTCTCTTTGTATCGGACCACTAACTTTCAAGATTGTAATAGGTATTTGTGAGACATAATTTCTTTTGGTTCGGAACAAGTGATATGGATGAATCATTCAAATCTCTAATATTTAAATACTACTACGAATATTACATTTTAGCCAAATGAATTGTTCTCTTAAGTAAATTTTAAAAGTTATAAGTCATTGCAATTAAGATGAAGAAAGTTATTGAAAGTTCTTAACTCTAATGCTATAATATGCAAACTCGTAAAAGAAAACACAATCATTGACATGTCAAAAAGTATAAGATGATTTAAATTGCTATGATTTCTCAAATTATGTTTTTCTATAATAAATAATTATTTTAGTACGAAAAAAGTGTGGGATGAGAAATTGAACACCACCAATCTCCGGGAAAAGAACTATTTATCTTAACCAATGAGTCTGTTCATGATGATAAACTATGTCTTTTAATACAACAAATATGAATGTAAAAATTTAGACGTATAATTCAAATAAATGAGTAGGTGTTTTAAATGCTCAATTATATAATTCATTTTCGTAAATAAACAAATTGATTAAAGTTCTCAATATTGTATGTTTTTATATATATTTCTCCCTTTACACATCCTAATTAACGTCTCCAAAATCTTTAGTAAGATTTCAAAACTACTAAATTTATCTTCATCATCAAAATTTAATTCTCTTTTCGTTGAATATTGAGATTTGAGTTATTTAATTCAAATCAGTGTGACTATTTTTTTTTTTAGTACAACAGGTAGGGGTGGAGGCTCGAACTCTCAACCTTATGGTTGAATACATGTACCCTAACCTGTTGACTACTTATCTTCATTATTAAATATTGTGAGATATTTTGACACTAAATATTATATAATATAACTTTTATTTGATAAGGTTAATCAAATAGAGTGAGCGAGTTGGTTCGAGCACTGTTATCGAAATTAAAATGAAAAACAAAAACTCATGACCTCACCCAATAGCATCAAATAGTGGGAGGAATTAAATGTCCTCCTCACAAAAAAAGTACAATACCCAAATGGCCTCAAGATGGCAAGTAAAATATGCCCTCAACTTGATAAAAAAGCAAAGGCCTAATTTTATATATTCTACAAAATAGACTACCATGGCATTGCATCAAGTACTACAAAAAATGGCTAGCTGAATTGCATCAATATAAAAGCTTGCCATGTCATATAGAAGAGCCTGCTAGTTTGGGTAATTATGTATATGTATATCCGCCGTTTATATTAATATAATAATGCTTGATTTATTCGACAGTAGAATAAAGTTTAGACCCATAAAGCACCAGCTCTTCTAAGTATAGGAATTAGAGATCGATTGAGATGAAGGCTCATAATTTCATTGGCGCCACCAACTAGTTCACCCCCAATAAAGACAGCGGGAACAGTGGGGCTAAAGCCAAGCCTAGAGAGAGCTTGCTCAATCTCCCTTCCTTTCGAGATTTGATCCAGTTCATACACAGCTGGATTAACTCCAAAGCCACTGAGTAACCTCATGACAGTGTGACTCATACAACACGTGCTCTTGCTAAAGATCACTACCGGCCTCTCTGAAATCATCCTCGTGACTATTTCCATGGTTGAAAAGCCTAGAAGAGAGAGGGGTACACAGGTTTTTATGTCAAGTTTGTACCACCTTTCTTCAGAGTAAAGATAACAAATGTAATATGGATAGAAAACGAGAATTGAGGACTCGAGGCATGGAATGAAGGCTCTATTTATATGAGATTTTGGAGGGAGATAAAAGAAGAGAAAAATGTAGAAGGGAAAAAAAAGGATAAAGGAGTAAATGGCTTTTGGGAAAGGAAGAAAATGATTGAGAAGGAAATCAAATAAGAATGTTCCATTAGATAATAGATTTTGGTTGGTTTCTCAATCACGCTTTGAGATGATGAGGTCAATATACAATTTTATTTTATTTTATTTTTTTTTTGCGAACTTTAAATAGAAGGAAAAATAGCACTTTATTACAAGCAATAAATTAGAATAAAAAGGGCGAATATGTAATTTTAGATTTGAAACTTTTTGGCTGATGCTTTTGCTTAGAGTAGAATTACGACATGTTGCATTATGAAGATAATAAAGCAGAACGACAGCTAAGGAATCTTTGGAATTGCAACGCGGAAAATAGAGACTTGTCCGTACGGTATAGAACATCATCGACATTTGAAATTTTATCCATTCTTTAAAAAAAATGTGAATATTATATAGAGCATAAAATTTTAAAAATAAAAATGCAGCACAATTTCATTTTTAAGTCTAAAATCAAATGTAATATAAATAGGCATGTTTCTCTCTGTACATATATTTATTTTTTAAATTTATGGAAAAGGTTATATGTATATATGTACAAATTATAAATATGTGTATGTGTGTGTATATATACACAAAAGATTTGAAAAAAAAAAGCTAAAAGCTAGTATGACTCTGCAACAATTAATATATATCTGCAATCAAGAAATTGTGACGTGTGAGTTTGATCCCCACCTCATATGTTGTACTAAAAAAAGAAGATTTGAAAAAATAAGAAAATAATTTGTTCGATTGGGTGGACTAATAGTTTAACCGATTTAAATTTTAATAAAATCCATGTTTGTATAGTTGAGTTTCAATTTAAAACGAAAAAGAAAATCGTGAACAATTGCTTGAAATAATTTTTTTTAGTACAATATTTGAGAGTGATAATCAAACTCACAACCTCTTGATTGGAGATATATGTCAATTACCACAGAACTATGCTCACTTTGGCGGAAGATCTTTTTCTTAGAAAGCAAAGTTTAACCATTCCGAAAAAGGAAACTAATAAAATTCAGTTTATTACTAATAAGATTGGAAAAGAGATTAATTAAACGCTTAACTTGAATAAATGTTGCAATGAATATCTCTTCAAAATTATATTTAAACATTGTTCACGAACCTGACCAATGAATCATACAAAATTAAACTAACATAAGTCTCCAGATCATGTCAAAACCCAATCACAAAAACTTATTTCTTGTTTCTTGTTTACAATTTTATTAAGAATTCTAAACATTTTGCAACTAATTATATTTCCTATTTCTCATTTTTTTTTAATTTTCAAGATTATATAGGATTTTTAGAAAGAATCAAAATAAGTTTCTTTGTTTCTTGTTTTTTTTTTTTTACAAATTGTTACAAAACATAAATATAAATATTATTTCATCGTACTCTTGAATTCATTAATGTTGGTGATCATACAATTTTAATTTTATTTTTCTTTGTTAAAAATTAAGAAACAAAAAACGTTATCAAATGAGCTTTAAAAATATCTAAAATTCAACTAATTAAAAGCATTCAACACAACTAAAACAAACTTCAAGACCTAGCAGAGGGTTTAAATTACAACACTAATTCAGATTCAGTATTTAAATTTGTGAAATTAAAAATTTTAAGACCACCTTAAATTAAACTTTTCCCATTTTATTATTTATTTACTATGGATTGAAATTGGGGAACTTATTATATGAGTTAATTAAGGCTTGTTGGGGGAAGGGGGGTGTGGATTCGATATGCTGTGAGGTCCCCAGAGGTTATCCAAACTTTTTCCATACCGTTCGCACCACACAAATTAAAATCAAATGTTTTTTCTTTTTCCCTCTCAAAAAGGCTAAATGTTGTGATGCTATAGCCACCACTGTTGCATAAGTGATCGCATAAGTGGTCGGTGCAAATTCGTCTTTTTTATGTACAACCTTTTAGAGATATGTGGAATCGAACTTCCAACCTTGAAGGAAGGAGTACATATCAATAACTTTGGAATTATGTTCATGTCAATAACATTATTCCATATCTAATTCTTATATTCTACTGCTTAATAATATAAGCTAAGTTAATCTCCTCTAGATTGAGGGAAAATAAAATAAAATCAATGACTTCTTACAATTCAATCATGGAATGACATATAACAATGAAACTGTTGTGGGTGAAATTATCATACTAAGTTCACTTGAAGTGAGATAAAGAAAGAGATGGAGTACTCAAGCCGCCTGGCGGAGCCACCAGACCCGACTTGACCCAATCAGATTAGGGTAGTACCAGAAACCTGATCCCGTGATCTAATTGGACTTGGTTGAACACATATTCATTTGAGATTTCCTCTATGTAAATAAACGAGATTTCTAGAATTCGAGGTATGTTCGACAAAACCCTACTTTATGTTATTCGTAATTAAATCTTTATCTCATTTAGATATCAGATATAAATCTATATTAGTCCGCATCTAAATCTTACATCAACATAGACAAATATAAATGGGAGAATATAATTTAAAAAAAGAATATAAAGATAAATATGACATAATAATTATAAAACTGGAAAATGACTGCATATAAATTTCACAATCTAGAATCGATTTGAAAGGGCGTTTTCTTTTTCTTGGAATGCTTTTGTAAGAAGCGAAAAAAAGAAGTACGCAAAAGTGTTGGAAAATAAAGTGGAAGTATATATTATATTATATAATGTAAAAATATATTTTTAGTGCATGAAAAAGATTTAAAAGGATGTTGAAAATTGAAATTAAAGATTCTGATGTCCCACGGTTTGCCGAAAACACGAGGCCATGACAGGGTTTTATGAGGGACGGATGCCCCATGCCACGTGGTAAATTCATACGTAAGCGTCCCTGTGGGAAACCCAAGGGCCATATTATATATATAAATATATATTATAAAAATTATATAACGGGGTTGCCGGTGTGGTGAGGGTTTATTTTTTAGTAGAAAATACTGGATAACTTATTATTATTTTAAAAATTATATTTTAGTTCTCTCTTGATTGTGAAATATTTAATGACGACGAAGGATAATCCTTGTAACTGAGGAGTGAGATTTTTTTCGTCCTCACCAAACCGAATTTGGTTCTAAGTAAAAAAAAATATACAAAATTGGTACTATAAAACAGTTTTCTTAGTTTTTTTTTTAACTTTTTTTCATTGAAAAAAATGAAACATGGTTGATACATTTATTGTTTATCATTTTCTACAATTTTCAACTAACAGAAGTAAAAATTTTATACAAAAATTAATTCTTTAAAATATTCAAAATTTTTACACTTTGTTTATTTCTAAAATATTTATTATTTATCATGCATATTATAAGTTAAAAAAATAGTAAAATAATGCTTTTATTTATATATGTTTTGTAAAAAAACTATAAATAAACCAGAAACATAAATGGTTAATTAGGAGTTGCAAACACTTATGTTTTTCAAAAACGGAAACGATACCCAATGAATCCTCGTGTGTACATAATATCATTATATAATTAATCATATCATATATATAATTATATAATGCATGATTCCTTATATGTCACGTCTGTATGTCGTACAAAAATTATATTGAAATATGGTAATATTTGATTTGTTGTCTCTTAAATATGAATATTTGTGTTATAGAGACGAAGTTCATACTCTCTTGCACTCAACACTGCTTCATTCTAATTTCATATACCATCATAAGTTTCTAGGTTCTAATAGTAATTAATTAATATTAGCAAAGCACACATGAGTGGGTATTTTGTATTTTTGTCTCTAGAATTGTTTGCATGGAGCCATTAAAAAAATACACAAAATTTTGTGAATGTAAAGGTATCGTTATAAAGCTCTATTGTGAATCCCTTGTATGATCCTTCATAATTTTCTTTTATGATATGATTTATCGCCACTTTCTTCTAGGGATAATAACATAGATTATTCACGCTATCTCACAAAAGATTCATAATAATAATTTATTATTAGGTTTAAAAACTATTTTGGTCCACATATTTTTTCGATTTTGATTTATTTTAGTCCTGTAATTTCTAAACCCCCATTTTGACATGTCTACCTTCAATTTGTGTTCATTTTAGTTTATATACTTTTAAAACGTTAGTTTTAGGTCTCTGTAATTTTAAAAAAGTGGCCATTTTGGTTCATTTATTTTTATTTTTATCTCATTTATTTTCATTAGAATTTTAGTATGACACTTCACTCACAAAATTTCTTGAAATGTGACTATAAAATTGTATTATATGGTTTCGATTGTGTATAAAATTTATGTTAAAATTTTAGAAATATAGATAAAAAATGGTCATTTTTTAAAATGTACAGAGATCTAAACAGACAATTTGCTGACTAAAATGAAAAAAAAAAGTTAAAAGTACATAAACTAAAATAAAACATTTTTTAAAGTCCAAAAACCTAAAATTAATGAACAAAAAGTCAAGAGTAAAAATCGATCCTCTAACGATGGTCTTGTGGTATCACCTACCCTAAAGTCTTAGGTTCAAGTCCTATTTGCTCAACCTAGACAACAGACTTCAATCGTAAGGATCTACCACATAAGTCACACTACATCAGAGAATAAAACCTGAAATAAGTCATCCCGTAATAGGAAGAACTTCCATACTACTTCAATTCAAATTGTGTCATGTGTAGAGGAGTACTATTATTATTTAAATAAAAATATTTTTAGTTTTTCCGTGGGACCCATGGACAAAATTGATCAACCAGAATCTCACATTCTTTCTCTTAAATTATTCCTACATTCTCTCACTTATTAAATATTTTAGATGCGATTATTTATTTTCATTTTTCTAATTTATTCATCTCTTTATTGTTATTTACATCTTCACTTACTTCTCTCATCTTCAATTTTTATTTTTTTGAAAATTTCTCCATTCAAAATAAATTTCTTGTTTCTTTTTCTTAACGATTTCCACTTCACCATTTAAATTATGTATGACTTTTCTATTTAATTTTTATTTTTCTTGTTCTTTATTATTATTTTTATTTAAAAATGATGAATTTAAAAAAATGTAAAGAATTAAACATAACATACTTAGAGATTTACTTTTTCGTGTGAGGATAATACATCCAAATAATTTTATGGATTCAATAAAAAATGAAAAAAAATATATGAAAATGATTAGAATATAATAGAAAAAATAATAACAAAAGAATAAGAAAAATAAAAAAATAAATAGAAAAGCGATACATAATTTAAATGGTGAAGTGAAAATCGTTAAGAAAAATAAATAAGAAATTTAGTTTGAATGAAGAAATTTTAAAAAATAGAAATAGAAGATGAGAGAAGTAAGTGAAGATGTAAATAATAATAAAGAGATAATAAATTAGAAAAATAAAAATAAATAATTTCATCTAAAATATTTAATAAGTGAGAGAATGTAGGATTAATTTAAGAGAGAGAATGTGGGATACTGATTGATCAATTTTGTCCGTGGACTCCACATAAAAACTAAAAATATTTTTATTTAAATAATAATAATACTCCTTTACACGTAGCACAATTTGAATTGTAATAGTAGGAAAGTTCCCTATTACGGGAGGACGAGAAATTTTTCCAAGATAATGAAGTGAGCATATATATTGAGAAGAGAGAGAAAAAAGGAGTGTAGTTTGGTGGTGCTAATTAAAAACAATTAAAATGGCCTAAAAAGAATGTCAACTTTTGAGCTCCAAAAACGACGTTACAAAGGACGGTTTCTAGCATCGCACAACAACAACTAAACTTTCTACAAATAGCTCCACTTTGTTTTTCCATATGCCTATTCGATTACTCTACAATTTGATTCATCTAATTTTGTTCGGGATGCGAATCGATCGAGTTCTGCTACAATACGAGGACAATATCTCTATTGGTATGAGTTTGTAGGTAACATTAAAAACAAATTCATGTAGTTGATCAAATCTAAATAAAACGTCAATTTAAGCATAACTCAACAGGTTAAGACACTCATTTCTAACTAAAAGGTCGTGAGTTTGAATTTTCACGCTCATTTTGTTGTACTAAAAGTCTAAATGAAACATATGATTATATTACGAAGTCTTATAATTGTTGTTCCAATAAGTTTGATTTAAATTATTTGGATTAAGTTGGGTGTAACATTTTGTACGAGGTTGAACGTGTTTGGGTTTGGGATTAGTTAGAATAGAACTAGTTGTCTATATTTTACGTTGTATAGGTTGGTTTGTGTCGTGATAGATTGGGATTTTAAGTTGTCGATATGTTGTTGACGCCGTGACAAATTGTGAGTTTGAGATGATTTTTGAAAAAAATAATTTCAAGTGAGAGTAGATCTTTCATAAAATTGACGTGGTTGTATATTACATAAATCGTCTACTACTTTAATTGGCACAATGTGACAAACAAATACAAAATAGAGTAACAAACAAATGCAAAATAGAGTGACACGATCTATAAAAGAAATTCGATACGTCGTTTATAAAAGAATAAAATAAAATATGCCACACATGTCATGCTTTAGTTTTATATCTCATTCTTCTAGCATATTTGTCTATTAAATCATATAATAAATTAATCGACCTTTGTCCCGTAAGCATATCGTAGTATCATATATAGTTTTTTTCTTTTCAATACAACAAATTTTGGGTATGGAAGTTTAAACCTCCGACTTCAAAGGAAAAAATATATACCACAATTTAACGTTGATATATGCTCATGTTGCCATAAACCTATAGTACTATATATAGTTAATGATGATCCTATAAAATTATAATTCAAAGTTTTATAGTTTGACAACTTAAAAATAAAAAAATAAAAAAAAAAGCCATTTGTGGATGAGGAATAATTAGTGATATATATTATGCTCTAGAAGGTATGTCTTAAAAGATAAAATGGAGAAAAGAATTTATTCAAATAATAATAATAAATAAAAGGAAGAAAAAAAAAGTATCGAACCCAAATCTGGGAGATGGCGTTCTGCTTAAAAACTCTTTGACATGCGCAGCGAATATTTTAATTAATTAAAAAAAGCAATTTAAATTAATACACAGTATCAGTATATAGTTCTATTAAAATGCGAGAACGAAATTTTGTTTTCCCATATTTTTCTCCTACGATCCATCGCTATTTTCACGTGTTTAACTTTATGTTCACTTTCTGCCATATTAATTATTTGTTTATTTTGTTGATAATTATTAATTATCCCCCCTAGAAAGATCCTTTTTCCTTCTTTTTCAGCTTAATTATTCATTGCAATGGCCTATAACCCATCCTCATCCAGTCATGGTCATCCACGTGGCTCTTGCCACCATTTGACATTTGTAGGATGCATCTTGTGGGGTAGGTGGCTCGGTGTATATTATGCGTATAAATGGATCAACATTTATTTGATAGATATATCATGTCATTGTGTTAGTTAATGGTGGTAATAGTGAAGGCATATCAAGAATATAATTATATGATCCAAAATAGATCCACATCATGTGTTAAAAAATTTTGATACGAGGAGATGTTTAAACGTCTGTGCTACTTTATTATTATTTTTTTTCCAATCACCCTCGTTATTCCAAATTATCAATCAATCAATTCATTTAATATTTAAGAGAGGTGAAATATCATCATTTATTTAGTTAATAATGTTGATAATAGATACTATATAAAAATTACAATTCAAAATTTAGAGATTTAATTAACTTGTTTCTAATAGATTGACACGTCATCTACAAAATGAACTTGATACGATGCTTCAAAAGAACAATATGTTCCACGTGTTATTTTTAAGATCAGCTTTTTTCTATTGCATGTCACATATCGTATCAAATTAGTTAACATTTATATTTAATAATTGCATCATGTTACTAATTATTTATTGAATAATATTAATCATGAAGGCTATGTATTATAGTATCACAAATTCAAAGTTGAATGACATGACATTAAAATTTTCGTTTAAACCATATTTAGGTCATTTTTCTTCCAACTTTTATATTTTCAAAAATTCCATTTTGGTTTTTCTCCCAAAAAAAAATCTATGATGGGCGAACAACGAGGATTGAACCCACGTGTGGTTATAGTCTCTTTGTTTTCATTTTTAATTTATCTAAATTTTCTTTCAACATAACACTGCACTCGCCAACATGAGTTTAGCTGTATTGACACTTATCTCCAGCCAATTAAACATGAGATTGTGAGTTCGAATTTTCCATTTCCACTTGTAGTGAAAAAAACATAACACTACACTTAATCATAATACTTTGCAAACAATGACCAAAACAATCACTTTTTTAAAGATATAAGGATCAAATTGATATTTTAAAATAAAAAACACGTAAAGTGAGCAAGCTCAGTGGTAATTGACATATATCTCCAACCAAGAGGTTGGAAATTCCTCAAACTTATATAAGTGAAAAAATTGGAACTATAAACATTCAATAGTAAAAATAAAACTTTCCAACTTTCATAAGTGATGAGAAAATTGCACTTATAAATTTTCAAAGGTAAAAAAAAAAATCGAGGAAAACATAGAGCCCTCGTGGACCAAACATCTATTTTGAATAAATTAAACTACTTTTTGTAGTTTCCACAATTTGATCTCTTTTTTTTGGAAACGAGATGGGTTATCAAATTTTTGTTTCTTGTTTTTTCTTTTTAATAAATAAAAATATAATTACATGGCCCTTGACATTTTTATATTTATGTTACAACTAATTAAAAATGGGGACAAGAAAGAAGAGGCGGAGACAAGAAACAAGAGACTTGTTTTTGTTTTTTCCAAAAATTTTATACAATTTTGAAAATGTTTCTAAAAAATTTAGAAAGTTTGTTTACATTTCTTAATAAAATTGTAATCGAAAAACAAGAAATAGAAATGTTACCAAACTGACAATGCAATTTTTTCACTTATGAAAATTTGAATTTTTAATTTTTTACTATAAAGTGTTTAAGGGGTCCAATTTTTTTACTTATAAAAATTTGGGAGGGTTTAATTTTTGCAATTGAAAGTTTAGGGGTGCAATATAACAGTGACCATACTTAAGGGCGATTTGTGTAATTTACCGTATTTTAAAAAAAATACGTATAACAGACTAAAATGTTGAAAATATATAAATCGAGATAAACAGGTACAGAAATTTTCAAAGTTTTATGAACTAAATAAGTACGTATTTATATATTATTTAGGAATAATAATTAGTTGACGAGTGCTGATCTACTCTTGAACTTTTAATAAGTAGGAGAAAGAAATAAATAAAGGAGAGATATTTTTTTTATGTTTTTTTTAAATAGCTGTTAAATTTTAAGGTTCACGTTTTTTATTTTTTGTTATATATATATCGGTTAACTTATTTCTTGTTATTTCTTTTCTGTGGAAAAAAAACAACATAATCATGCATTTCTTGTTTTTATTCTCTAAAATTTTAAATTAAGAAAAGTAAAGTTTTATATAAATATTATTTTTTTAAATTAAATATTCAAAATTTGCCTGCTATATTTAATCTTTATATTTATTGTGCATTTATAAGTAAAAAATAATAAAATAGTTCTTTTATTAGAAAAACTAGAAACATGGAACAACAAAAAACAAATTTGATTTTTTTATTCAATTTTGAAAACGTTTCTTAAAATTGAGAAACGGTGAAAAATGGTAAACTACTGTCGTGTTTATTTTGAAAGTTCAAAGCCGACCAGTTGACCATTCTTCTATACCAACCAAACAGAGGTCATGAGATCGGAGGTCGACTCGGCAAACTGCTTAACTTTTCCCACTCACCACTACATCATGTAGTGCGCCTAATTTTTCAGAGAAAGCATTGTGGTCGATCATGTTGCTAATCCGTCTATTGTCTATAAATAACGAAGGTAAATTCATCCTCAGTTACGCGCATGAATCTATGAATATGCTTGAAAGTTAAAATAGTTTCAGACTTGAATTAATTTAAGTGCCGGAGTGCTCATTTCTATTTTGCAAGCTTAGATGATCCGAACATGTTAATTAATTTTCTACTCAAAAACATCAAACAAAATTACCCAAAGCGCTCATGTTTCTCAAAAACTAAAAACCGACAGAAAACAACAACAATATTATCACTACCCCCTCATCATTTAGAGTCATATATGCATGCACTTTGGCGATTCCCCTTATGGAATCACTGCTGCCCACTATGTTCATTCATCATCTTCTACTTTTCTTCTTCTTCTCTCTCTTTTCCCTGTTCTGTCCCTCAAAATTAGTATCGAATAAAAATAGCTCATCATAAATATCATAATCTTTCTCTCTACATATATATATATATATATATCCTTTTATATATATATAATTTCGAATATTATAACCTCTCTCTCTTACCCTTTAGTTGACATTCTTCATCATCATCATCTTCTTTCTTTGCTTTTCCTGAGTGTTGGATGCCAATTTCTCTTTCTTTCAGCTCTTTCGGCTTATCTTTATAATCTAAACTAAATTGAGATTCGTCCCTCTCGACTATTCTTACACAGTTTTAATTTGTACCCAATGTCCAAACCACATATGTCACTGTCAAATCGTAAAGCTGTAAAGAGAATAATATTGAAGTACTTACCAGCTTATCTTTTGTATGCTACGGGTAAATTTTTTACTCAAGAAATATAGAAATAATCGAATCGTTATTAATAATTAGCAGGAAGATGCACTTTTTAAGTATAAAGCTGTCATAATTCACCTATCTAATATTCTTCCTCCCCTAGTTTTATATTTTCTTTAGTTTCACTCTTTTTCTTTAAGTTAAATATTATATATTATTTGGTCTATCTAATATACTTTATTTTCCATTCATTTGATAAAATTTAAGAATTTACATCGAGATAGAGGATTTTAGACCACAATTTATTGGTAAAATAAATAAAAAAACAACTATTTTTTCTAATAACTCAATCGTAAATGACATCTGTACTTTTTTCTTTTTTCGTACCCAAAAGAAAAATTAAAATATCATCATATGAGTTATTCTTTAAAAAATAATAAGTAAATAAAAGATAAACTTCTCATGATTCTACCTAATTAAAAGAAAAATAACATCTATATTCTATTGTATCTGTGAAACTGTCAAGTCACAAATGATATATTTAGTCTTTTTCTTTTCAAGAAGAAAATAAAAATATACCAATCTTTTAAATATGATTAATAAAGCTTATTTTTTTTGAAAAAAAAGGCGCAAAAAAAAAGGGAAAAGAAATGATACCGTCCGATCTGTATGCTATATATATAAAACATCTCACCAAGTCCCTCCCAACTCCATAGCCACTCCAAAAACAAAACAAAAACTTTCTTCCTTCTTCTTCCTCTTTAAATTTTTCGAGAAAATATTTTAATCTTTTCTCAGGCGGAGGTCAAAAAGAAAATTCTGAATGGAGCGTATAGCAAAGGTGGCATCCCAAAGGGCGGTAGTGATCTTTAGCAAGAGCACGTGTTGCATGAGCCATGCAATCAAGAGACTATTTTACGAACAAGGCGTGAGCCCTGCTGTGTACGAGCTTGACGAGGACTCGAGAGGCAAGGAGATTGAGTGGGCCCTCATTCGCCTCGGTTGCAACCCCGCCGTTCCCGCTGTCTTCATCGGTGGCCGCTTTGTTGGCTCTGCCAACGCCGTTCTTACCCTTCAGCTCAATGGCTCCCTCAAGAAACTCCTCAAGGAAGCCGGAGCTCTTTGGCTTTGAATTTTAACTGTGTTCTATATAAGTTTTAATTTTCAGCTTTTATTTTTCTTTTTTCTCCCTCTCTTGCAGCTTTCGAGAGGTTAAATGTGTAGAGTTTATCATTAATTTCAAGGATATATAATATTAAACTTTTTGATTAGGCCAATATATATATACTTTATAAGAACTTTTGATTGCAACTTCTTTTTATTTTTGTTTTTGCTTGTGTGTGCAAGTAATTAATGGGGAAATAAATTATAATTCTATGTTGGATTTTGTTGATATGAAAAAGTTACTATATATAATTCGGATGGTTTTGAAATACGAAACAAATCTATAATTTCAATTCTTTGATGTGTTTGAGAGGATGGTTCAATTGACACGGAAGTGAAATATTTTTTGAGACTTTGGAAATGAAAGTCTCAAAGAAGATCGGTAAAGAACTTGAAATATGATCGAGAGTTGAGATGGAATCTCTTGGATGAAGATAAGTAGGACTTAATAGAGTTTCTTATTCAAGTTGAGAATGATGTGAGTGATTTCTTTGTGGCTCATGACCAATTGGGGATCAGAATCACTAGTTTTAGCTTCAGGATTATGTATACGGGTAGAAGCATGTCTCTTTACTAAATGAGTTTTTGTTCGATCGACAAACGTACTTGATCAACTATCGTGTGCATCATTATTGTGAACTTGTCAAATAGTTGGTTTTATTTTGAATGTCAATGGTCATATACTAAGTACATGTATAGACAGAAAAATGTCGTGCAATTACAAATTTAATTTATTCAATTCATTACCATTAATTTTTATCTCAATATATTTAATACGGCAACTAAACTTATAAACTTAGATTAATAATGTGTAGAGTTGGGTTGAAACACACGATTTTTTAATCCACAATATATATTTTAGCGTGTTGAATTAGGCTTAAGTTCGCCCTATTCATTAACAAATAAATTACAAAGTAATAAATAATGCACCCTATTAATTTAATGTGATTGTAATCGCCACATTTTTCAATGTTTTATTACTGTAATGTCCTACCTTTTCGGTGTGCTTTTAACTCTTTTTTTTTATGTTTTATATTATTATCAGTTTCTATAAACTATTTCATCTTCTGGTTGATTTCCTTATATATATATATATATATAATTTTTTTTTAACAATACTCGGATAATAATCAAACTATCTATTTGAGTTAGGTTCAAGTTGACTTTATGATATGTGGAATATTAAATTAATCATAACTTCATATATATGATTTAAACTTCGAAGTTTAATGTCAAATATTTAAGTAGATGAATCACTTGTTAGTACCATTTCAAAGATAATGATTGGATCTTTCGCTCCACAATTAGTGTATTCATAAAAAAACAATATGAAAAATAATAAATATATATATATATATATATATATATATATATATATATATATATAATCGAGAGGCTTTGAATTCAATCCTCCAACCCAAAATATATATATATATATATATATATATATATATATATTGTTTTTTTTTGGTTTTTACAAATGGGAAATAAATTGGAAAGAAATAAAGATTGTGAGGGTCCACGTGAGCGTCACGAGCACGTTCGTTTATTGGAGAAATTTTGTGGGAATTAGGCAACATTAGGCATTGAAAAATATTTGGTTTATATTCCAATGTCTAATCAATACATAATTATTGGATGAGAAAAATAAAATGAATATATTCTTTGATTAAGAATATGGGATAAGTTCCTATACATGAAAATTCCATTATCCCACTAATCACCTTGTTATTTCTTCATATCTATAGATAGGTTTCTAATTCTTTTGTAGGGTTTATCTATTTTGGAATAATCATAAAAATTCTTCATTTTAGACCCAACTCAATTAATGTTTTTTTGTTGAAATGTAAAATTAAAGAAACAATATGCGTTCAATGAAATTGTGCATCTAATCATAATTAAAATTTGATTGGTATTATATACGCCAGTAAAACAGTATTCTATATCTTATATCAGCCGTAATTTTAAATCACTTTAGAAAAGAATATATTTGAAAATAAGGAGGGAGAATTTGAACTTAAGGAAGAATTAATATTTATTCATTTAAGTTATATTCAAATTGACCTTAAATAATTTTAGCTAGATGATCAAAAGAAAGTATCCCGAGAAATCCATAACCTTCCTTGTTGCTTTGTTTAGAGAGACACTACACTCCTAAAGTATTATATTTACCCTAAAAAATAAGAACAAGGGGTGCGCATGAAATCTTAAAAAACGAAAACCAAATTATATTCAACCGAATCGATTGAGTTTAGTTTAATTTTTATTCTAAAAGTTAAAAAGGATTGAATGTTTTTTCTCTTTTGTTCTCTTTGATTTATGTGTTATATAATTCACATCCAATGGAATGGAGAACATTTATTTTTTAAATTAATAAAAAAAAAATTCAATTACCACTGAACTAGGTTCTCGCTTTGACAATAAAAATCTTGGTCATGCAGGCCGGTTTTTATGAGTTTTGTTCATGCGAACTGCTGAGCTATGCTAGAGTTCATGTGAGTGGGATAGGTCGATCGCCTTTTGTCCTCATGTGCGTCTTGAAAACTGATGTCTATTATCGTTATACTACCTAACCTGAGAGTAGTGTTTTCTTGATTTACTTTTCTTTCTTCTTATCTTGTATTTGCTCTTTGATAGTGTGCCTTGATCTCAGGTTGTAAGATCCTCCGTTTTTGTTTAATATATTTACTTTTGCAAAAAAAAAAAAAAATCTAGTTTAATTAAGGCGATTAGGTGAATTTTGAATGTTGTTGAGATAATGACGAAAGAAATGAAAATATTATAGTTTTAGAAGATAATTACAAAATTATTATAGTTTGAAATCTATTTGTAAAACTGTAGTAGTAATATAAATAAAAATATATATATATATATATATATATATCATGTTTTAAAGTAACGATTCACTATTCTAAAAAAAATAGCGATTAACTTACTAAATTATCACATCACCAGAACTACTATATTCTTGTGAATACTTTCAGAACGTACCATAAAAATATAATTTTTTTTAATTGTTTGAAAAAATATAATATTTTTTTAGATATTATTAGAATATACAATATTAATATTTAATAGTGACTGTTTTTATGATGGGGAAATTTTAGATCAGTTTGTTGAATTTTTGGATGAAAGTTGGGCTTAGATGTTGTAAAATGAGGCCCAATAAGCCCAAATTCAAGAAAAACCCTCCAACAAATATTTATTTTCAATAATAGTTAGTTAGTTTGCTTTAATTCGCACATATGGCATACTGACCATCATATTTAGTTGTTTTTTTGGTTTAAAAATCGATTTTTTTTTGAAAGAAGTTAAAAATCGAATTGAATTAGTAAACCTCCTTAAATACAGTAAATCACCAAAATTTTATCTCGAGTGAAAAATTTTATTTTTTTAATTAATCATAAGTTTGAATTAATTGAGTTAGAATTTAAACAAAGTTATGAAGAATTCATTGACTGACCCAATCATTAGGACTCACTTTATTTGAACCAAACTAATCTTAAAATAAACAAATAAAAAAATATATAACCTAACCCACAATTTGTGCACGAAATAAATTATATGTTTAGCTTACTTTTAAAAATTACAAAAAAAAAAAAAAATTCATGTTTGTGGGGTAAAATCGAACTTTCAACCTCAAGGAAACTCTTATCTACTAAGTCAGGTTTAAATTGACTTGTATATTTCTTCTTGACACATATAATAGAGATGAATTATTGGAATATTACTATTCCATTAAATTCTTTCCTTTTCTTTCAAACTTTCCTATCTTATTGTTTAAACCGCTATCATAAATCTTCCCCTGGGACAGAATTATTTTAGGAAGAAAAAATTTTGAGTTTACGAAAAAAAATTAAGAAAAATGTAATTATTTCACTTTTTATCATATTGAGTTTACTTTCAGTTTCGTCCTAAAGACTTAAGTACAAGTAAGGATGTTGTCGATTTTCCTCACTTTTAGTCGACGTGCTACCATATTCACATACCCAACAAAATTATTAAAAAAAAAAATCTACATTAGAAAATGAGTGAAAACTCCAACAACTTATTTTCCTAAACAGATGAAAATTCTCAACATGGCTAATTATAAGATGGAATTGATTCCCACTTTATTAATATATTCCTTTTCTTCTATATAGATGGTGGCAAAATTACTAGCTAGCTATAAATAGGCCTAAAATGGATTCAAAGGATATAGACAAAGTCCCTCAAAAGAGACCCAACTGATCTTCTAGAAAGAAAAAGGAAAGATCTATTAAAAGAATTTATGTTTCCAAAATTGGAAGAAATTTTTAAAAAAGAAAAGTTAATTTAATTTGAAATTAATGGTGGGATTTGAGGGGTTTAAATGGGTTTTTGGAGGATTGTGTAGGTTTTACTACTTTGAAGCTACCCATCTAAAAGCAGCCATTGGAGATTTGGAAGCAACAAAAATGGTTTTTTGTTTTGTTTTTGTTTTTGTTTTTGTTTTTTTTTTTTGAAACCTGACAAAGGGGGTATTTTAGTAACTTAATAGGTCAAAATCATTATATATGTGGTATAGAGATGAGAGTATCTTTGTGGACAATTTATTATCAGAGATGGAGAGGGAAAATTTTGTAGTTCAAAGATAATTTTGGTGCATCAAAATCAAAGGCTTGGGGTTGAGAGAGAGAGAGAAATGTTGTTTGGAAAGTAGGAATTAATTACAAAAAAGATCTAGAGACAAAAAAGGAGTACGAGTCGTGTTGTGATGAGTTGGAGTTGTTTGGTAGAGTTCTCGATTCTTAATTTTTGATTATCCAGGAGTCAGCGACCCTTTGGCCCTTTTGTCCCTATGCCTGAAAGTATAGACACTATTCTCATACCTGTGTAGCTTAAACCCAATACCTCGAGAATATTTCTTAAAATCTCAAGCCAGTCATTAAGACGCATAGATGACGTCTGTTTTACTTGAAATTTAAATTTAAGATGTAAAGATGTCTTAAACGGTTAAGGCTTTAAACTGTGTTCAGGTTTACAATGTTTAACTAATAATGTGAATTTAACCGATTTTAAAATTTATTCAAATATATTTTCACAAAGTTTACGTTCTAAGAAATTTTTTCTTTTAATATGTTCGTAGATTTTTGTCCTTTAGTTTTTTTCTCCAATGTAACTCTATAAGACAATGACTAATAGGGCGAAAAACAAAGTTTTCCTATCTTGATTAACATTGAATATATTAATATGATAAATTAATCTTATTTTTTACAATTATCTACAGCCACGTGTTCTATACGATAATTACAAATATATTTTTAATAATATATAATTGAAAATAAATAAATAAACTGCTAATTGGCTAGACAATAGTAATAATCCATTTTGGAAACTTTTTAGAAATTATTGGTTTATCCTTTTACGCCTTAAGTCTATCTAATCGAGATAATCATCATATAAATGTATATTCCTAGTTTTTCCATTTTTTTTCCTTCTTCTTATTCTTCTTCTTCTTTTTTGTTTCATATTTATCATTATTATTGTTAAATTGCTACATTTATATTTTCTTTTTGGTAAAAGACAAGTTAAAATACTATTTTTATAATTTAGTTAATTTTTATCCCTCTATTTTTAAAATCTCTATTTTGATCAACGTACTTTCGATTTTCATTTATTTTAATTATTGTACTTTTAAAAAATGAGATAAAAAATAAACTAAAATAAAGAGAAAAAAATAATAACTTTTAAACGGTTCGTAATAAACATTTTGAAAATATAGAGATACTTAAGGCATAAAAAAAAAAGTCGAAACAACAAAAACAAAAATTAATAGAGGTTCAAAACAAGATACTAAAACAGCATTTTAACAAATATATATATATATAAATGTAAAATATATATATATATATATAACAATTTTTAATTTGGTATTTGGTAAACAGTTGGATTTTTTTTTTTTTTCTGTTAAAGTCATTTACCTTATTGGAAGGAGAAAAGAAAAAGTAAATTACCTTCCCAAAGCCTTACCTACCTACCTTTTGACTATGGCCGACCAAACATTTGAGCAAGGACTCTTCCACCACATAACCTCTTCTAAACAAATTCAGCACGTTGCATTGCATTAATAAAAAGTATTCATATATATTCCCACCGAAATTCCAAAATAATATATTTAAATATATATATAAGATTTAAATATTAAATTTCTATTTCCGATGATTTACACGTAAGTAAAATCTATGCAGTTAAATTGTAAGAATGAAGAAAATAAGAAGTGTTGAGAAAAAATGATAGTTTGAAAATTTAGGACTTACAATACACTAAATCAACCATTCAAATATTTATTAAAAATTTGTATAGTTCAATGACCTATCAAACATAACATAACGTTTTTTAAATTTATAGGCTTGCTAGACAATACCTTGATATTATATTAGATATAATTCGATAAAGTCGAAATTTTGAAGAATAAGTGAATTTCTTTTTTAAATGGTTTAAAGTTATATATATATATATATATTTTGGTTAAGAGGGGAAATTACAAAAAAGGACATAAAAAGAAAATATATCCACAAATCGAAGGTGCGTTACTATTGGATAATAAAATGGGATTTAAAAACATGTGTTTAAGAATGTCGATCACAATGCTTCAGTGTGGGACCCACTCCCTCCGACCGCGATGATTATTATTACCAATCCTCTGCCACTGGCCGTGGCCGTAGTAAAATTCTCATATTTTTTTTTCCAAAGGGTAGAAAGAAAAAAATGAAAAAAAAAAAGTAAATTCGTTATCGATTTGCGATTAGGAAATTAATTGCACCCAGATTTGGTCTTTGATTCAATACCCATGTAAATATCTTACTTTCTACTTAATCAAGTCTTTTTTTTTTTTTTTTGGGTTTGATTTTTATTTCTTTCTTTCTTTTTCACATTCACATTCCTTTTTCTTTACCTTGCTACTCTTCCACGATGTCAGTTTCTTCGATTTGGTGATCTGCTTCTCAGACATGATGGTCGCGATCTTTCCCTTTAATGGGCACCCAAAATTCTGAGGCGAGAAAGCGATAAAGGAAGGGAAAGGGGAGACTGGAGAGTGTGATTTGATGGAAATTCGGAGATGGGTTTGTCTGAGAAGGTGAGGAGGAGGAGTAATTTTAGGGGTTGCCTGATTATGCATCGTGTAAGTTAGATACTTAAATTTGGCCCTGTAATTGGGTTCGTGGGAGTGGGATTTTTCTCTCTTTTTTGTTTGCTTGTTTTGAGTTGATATGGGTGGGTGTTTCCCTTGTTGTGGATCCTCCGATGAAGACGGTAATGGAGTGAAGGAATCTGCGAAGAAGAAGGATTCAGCTAAGGATGGCTCCACCGCCCAGGCTCACCATGTTAGCAGAGTAAGCTCAGGTGATAAAATCAATGGCGGACTCTTTGTTTTCTGGAGCTAATTCTGTAGGGTTTTGTTTCTTTTCCCTGTTTCCAGGGCTCTGGCTTCCTTGAGCTGTGTCAATTTTACTGGTTCGTTGAGTTTTTCTAGTCGTCGATAGGTTTTTGGGAGAAATTTGTGTTGTTTTGATCTGAAGAATCGAATGGCGTTTGATTATTGTGGGTGATTTTTCTTTTGAATTTTGGGTTTGGTTTTTGGGACCCCATGTTTTGTTCTTGACTGAGGTTAGTTCTGGGATATGTGTTCAACCCTAGGGTTTGAATTAGTGATGTTTTGTGAATCTTTAGACACTGTGGAAGGAATTGTATGGACTAGGAAGTGTCTTTCATGGAAATGCTTGAAGCCCTATAAAGGGCAAAATGTGTTTTCATATGTGAATTGAATAATCTTAGTTAATACTTTCATCATTGTTCTTAACAGTTCACATGCTTTACACTCTTGAGTAGTTTTTGTTGTAAGAAATGAAAATATCAAATCCAGTAGATTTATGTGAACCATGTTGTAGAGTTTTGTGCTGTGATTCACCATCTGGTTCTTTTTGGTCTCATTAGTTTGTTCCATTGAAGTTTATGGCTTTGTTTACATTTGACCTTCTTACATTTCTGTATTTTGCTATATATTGTCATGTTTTTTGTGTATTTGCATATTATTATGGTTGATACCATGTCTAAGTTGCTACTTTTTGTAGATAAATCGAAGTCGCGAAGTGTATCCGATACTAAGAAGGAACCAACAGTTCAAAAAGATGGAACAACAGCACATATTGCAGCCCAAACATTTACATTTCGGGAGCTCGCTACAGCTACAAAGAACTTTAGACCAGAATGCTTACTGGGAGAAGGGGGGTTTGGAAGGGTTTACAAAGGTCGCTTGGAGAGCACAGGACAGGTTAAACAATATTTTTTCACATATTGAAGTTCATGGTCGTGAAATGATTTATCTTGATGGATGTACAACCATGTTAAATATATATTCTCGATTGTTAATATTCTTTTTGGTGATCTGTGAAACTAATTTGTGTCATGGGTATATAGTTCTAAATGACTTGCCTTTTAATATGCAGGTAGTGGCTGTGAAGCAGCTTGACCGTAATGGTCTTCAAGGAAATCGGGAATTTTTGGTGGAGGTCCTGATGCTTAGCCTGTTACATCACCCGAATCTTGTTAACTTGATAGGCTATTGTGCTGATGGGGATCAACGTCTTCTTGTTTATGAATTCATGCCCTTGGGATCGTTGGAAGATCATTTACATGGTTCGATATCTACCACTTATTTTTCTTCTCATCTTGTGCAAGGAACAAATTTTGAAGTTTCAAATCTGAAAGCATTATCTGATCCCCATACCCCTGAAGTCACACAAGAAAAACACACATCTAGATGGTTTGTGGTGTTGATATTTTATATGGTAAGTTAGAGTTGGAGATTATTAGTAGAGTGAGAGCGGAGGATCGAGGATGAACATATTTGGGGATAGTCTGGAGAGTAGTCGACCTCTCGTAGTGCTTGGATATGTACCTCTTTTGTTTTGTTTTGAATACAATTCAATTTATCTGTGTTTGATCCCAATCACATATCACATTCTTAGGATAGGTCATGAATTAAGATTCTTCTCATTAAAAAGCATGTCGTCCGGAATGAGATTGCAATAATGCTGGTTGATGTTATTGGCTTGAGAGGAATGGTAGAATCTTTAGAGGAGTGGAGTGGTCGTGGAAAGTGGTTTGAGATGTTGTTAGGTTTAAGTCTTCCCTTTGGGATAAGTGGTTTTGTAATTATTAGCTAGACCTTATTCTTTTGGATCGGAGTCTTTTTCTGCGTAGTGAGTTTTAAAGGACTCCTTTTATGGGGCTGTTTTTTTTTTTCTCTTCCTTTTACCCTTGTTTTTTCTTTTCTTCATGTTTCTTAATGAAAGTTTTGTTTTTCATCAATAATAATAATAATAATAATAATGTTGTTTGATAATTAGCTTAAGAGTTCTAGTTTCTGTTGTCTCACTCATCTTATGGTCTATTTTTTGTATTGATTTTCTGCTCTGTTAGAATATTGGATGGGTCATGGATAATTACAAACAAGTATTATCCTCTCTGTGTGTTTTGTCTATACTTCTGTTATTGAGAGGAGACCCACAATATGAAAGGTTGAAGAAGCTCAAGAAAAACCATTATGTAATCTTGAGAAAGTAGCTAAACCTATAGTTTATTTTTCATTTCAGTTTCTAGGAAGAGCGTAATCGAGTCGCTGTGTGGAATTTGTTGTCTAGCCAACCATAGAATACTTCTCAGAAGAAAGCAACACATTAGAATGATAGTGAGATCGCTTGGACTGCGGAAATGGTAGCAGTTCTTGGAATTGCCCCTCATAAGATTATAGGATGTGTTTGGCTCACGGTTTTAATATGGTTCGATTTTTTAAGTCAGAGATTGGGAAGTGGCTGTGTAACCCTTGGAGTTAGCGAATATGTAGTCTAGGATAAGCGAGAACCGACGTACCATGAATAACTCCGTGTCTTTAACTCAAAAATACCTAGCTCGTGAGACTAACTTCCATTTCCGATTTATATGCGAACTTGGTGATCGACAACAAGCCTGCAATTCATGATGTTCAATTACAAAACAGTATTATCAGGATCGTTTCGTGTCTTAATTTTCCTATATCTTTACTAGTCTTGCGAGCCATCAATTTGAATTCTTCAGAATCCTTCTGATTACATTTTGTACCTGTTTTTAGATCTTCCACCAGATAAGGAGCCTTTGGATTGGAATACTCGAATGAAGATTGCAGCTGGTGCCGCGAAGGGATTGGAATACTTGCATGACAAAGCAAACCCCCCTGTCATATATCGAGACTTGAAGTCGTCTAATATTCTTCTTGATGAGGGCTACCACCCCAAGCTGTCAGATTTCGGTCTTGCGAAACTGGGGCCAGTCGGTGATAAGACTCACGTCTCGACGAGAGTGATGGGAACATATGGTTATTGTGCTCCGGAGTATGCTATGACTGGTCAGCTCACTCTCAAGTCAGATGTATATGGTTTTGGAGTTGTCTTTCTAGAACTTATCACAGGGCGTAAGGCGATCGATAATACCAGAGGTCCGGGTGAGCATAATCTTGTAGCATGGGTGAGTATGCTTTTGACTCTTTTCTTTACTGTTTTCATTCTTTGTGCATTTCAATTTCTATCAACTATCAGTTACTCATGCTTTTGCTGGCAAATTGTATACAGGCTCGGCCACTTTTTAAAGATCGCCGGAAGTTCCCTAAGATGGCCGATCCACTGCTGCAAGGCCGGTATCCTATGCGGGGACTTTATCAGGCATTGGCAGTAGCGGCAATGTGCTTGCAGGAACAGGCTGCTACAAGACCCCTAATCGGGGACGTTGTCACTGCACTGACGTATTTAGCTTCCCAAACATATGATCCTAATGCAGCTGCTTCTCAAAGCAATCGAATGAGTGGATCTACTCCACGAGCCCGAGACGAGCGGAGAGGTTTTCCAGATGGGTTGGATAGCCCCGATGAGCGTGGCCGCGGACGTGGCTCCCCATCAAACTACAAAAACTCACCTGATTACAGAAAGAAAGAGCTCCATAGGGAATTGAGTCGTGGTGGTACAGAGCTCGGCAAACTCGACACTGGAGGCGGGTCTGGTCGAAAGTGGGGCTTGGATGAGTTGGAACGACAAGAATCTCTGCGAGACAGTCCTGTATATACCGGGAGAGCAAGGGAAACACCGAGGAACCGTGATCTAAACAGAGAACGTGCAGTGGCAGAAGCAAAAGTGTGGGGTGAAAACTGGAGAGAGAGAAAGCGGGCGAATGCGCAGGGCAGCTTCGACGGTTCACAGGAATGAAAAGGGAAGAAGGTCGAAATTCGTCGTCGCTTTTTGGTCGAACGAAGCTGCCAGTGCGTACTAGTGTAGACCAGAGGTAAAATTGCAGGAAGAAGAAGAGGAAGGAAAGATTCAGAGTAAAAAAAGTAGAGGTATCTATCAATCTACAGTCTACAATCTATCTTCCAATTGCAAGTCCAACCCAGAAAATAAAATTTTTTCTAGTATCAATTGAATCCAAGTTTTACTACTGTTGTTGCTGCTAGTTCTTCTTCTATGAGTGTGGTAAACAATGGTGAGGTAGAGGAGGAGGAGGAAGAATGGGTAGTCGAATCGGGGTGTCGGTTGGGTCATGTTGGGTCGGGTCGGGTCGATTTGGAAAAGAAGTAGCGAGTTTGGTGTGGGGTTTCCATTGTTAGCTATGGCTATTACTTCAGTTCTTTCTTCTTACAAATCCCTTTTCTCTCATATATGGATTCTCTCTGAGTCACGCTTGCTCATGCTTTCGGCTTATACACAAAGGTTTGCTCTTCAATCTCTCTCTCTCTCTCTCGATTATTATATTGGATGGATGATTACCAGAAGAAAATGCAGGAGAAAAAAAATTAATTTAGGAATTATCTTTTTTTATTGAGAAATCTGAGCGTTTTATAACTATGATTCGTAATTATCTTTTTTTTTTTGGAACATTCTCAAAATTGTATAGAAAGTATGGAAATATAAAAACAAGTTTCTTCTTTCTTGTTCCCATTTCCAATTTTTTTCTAAAATGTAAATAAAAACATTGTATCGCCGTACTTGAATTTATGGACGTTGGAATTATGTAAATCATCTTCATTTATTAAAATGAATAAACGGAACAAAAAATAATAATGTTATTAAATGAGTCCTAATAGTCTTTTAATTATGGTTTTATTTTTTAAAATCATATTGGTCTACCAAAAATTATTTTGTTATTCAATTTGTAAATGTTTTTAAATTTTCAACTAAATCTTTTAAAATAAAAAAAAAATCATGACATGAATTCGTGTTTTGAAATTTGTTAGATTTCTCATGGTTGGTGGAAGGGTTAAAGTTTATAAATAAATAATTAAAAGTAATAATCGTTTAAGAAAATATTTATAAAATGTAAAATTGGAGAATTATTGATTTTTTTTTCTTTCAAGAAATTACAATTTTGAGAGATTCTGAAGTTGTCAGTAATTTTTAATATTATTCTCTAATAACATTTTTTCGTTTTCCCCCCTGTGAGATCATTTGGAAATGCATGGAATAATGTTGAAAATAGGGATAAAATAGACATTTCACGTAATAAAATGACCTACTTCATATTTAATCTCTATTTATATTCCTCTTCGTCATCTTCAATTTCTTATCTTTCATTTTCAATATACTAGTTAGCATGTGATGGTTATTTTCTGAAATAAAGGAGTATTTTATTTTTCTAAAAAGAAAAAACTTTAAAAAAATTTCAGGCGATTAAAGTTTATTGTGTCTATGGAAAGAGATTAACTTAGATTAAAATGTCGTTAAATATTTAATTACTCAAAAGTATTTTATAGATAGCTAAAAATAAAATTGAATATTAATTGAGATGGAAGAGAAAAAAAAATTAAAATTTATTCTTCTAAGCTATTTTTATGGTTGAAAAAACAAAATGCTTTTCTATTTTTAAGGGGTTATCGTACGTAATATCACAACTTTTAAAAAATAAAATAATTATAAATTACAATTTATTTACACAGATTTTGTCAAAATAATATGTTTTTAGTCTTAAATTTTTCTACTCTCAGTATTTCAATTTTAAAAAGTTTTGCTAGATAAATTCACTGTTAAAATATTAGTAATCTCCAATTTTGGCTGATTACCAATTTTTTATTTTTTGAAAAGATGTACCATTCCGTCGAACTTAAAAAAATAATAATAATTCGATTCTTATTGTTAAAATTTAGTCCTCGCTAATAGAATATAGATGCAATACCAAATTTAACGAGCAGTCACTTGGATAGAATAAAATTAAATATTTTTTTAGTTCACACTAAAGATGAGAATTCTAATCTTCAACTTTTTAAAATTTTATCAATGTCTTAACTATTTAAGTAATATTTAAATTCGCGAGTACAAACCTTACAAAATTGAGCAAATTTAAGGACCAATAAAGTACACATCACCCCATTCAAACTTTTAAAAATTATAGTACGACATGATCACATCCATAAAAAAACAAAAGGAAATAAATAATTTAACTAGGGGTAAAGATGATAAATTCAAATTGCTCTTCATATTCGAACTAAAGCAAAATATAATATTTAACTAGGATTAACGATTTAATTTCTAACCATTTAAAATTTGATTTGAGAGTTTAATTTTTATCATTAAAAATTTATGAGCGTAATTATCACATTTGAGGGATTATTGCTAATATAAACTAACTCAGTTATAATTTGCATATTTTGCAATTTATCTTTTTTTTTTTTTTTTAAATCCGGGAGCGCATCCTTGACGCTGGCTCAAACTTGATGGCAATCACGTAAATAAAAGCGAAAATTAGGGCATTTTTGGTTTTCTGAACAATAACCCAACTTTACGTAAATCACCGGGTTTACATAGTAGTTTTCCGTCGGGCCTCCGTTTGTTGAAGAAAATTTCCTTCATCGGCAAGCACTGATTGTACACGCTTAGGTGCTTCCAAACGCGGCGTTTCTCATTCCTAGATTGAAGCTGGTGCCGGCGCCGATAGCTGAACCTTCCGATCAACGGCGGAGCTACCGAATCGCTGTGCTGGTTTCTTCTTTTCCAAGTTCGTTCAGTTTTATCGTCTTATATATATATATATATATATATATATATATATAAATGTTTTTGGTTTCTATCAATTTGTCTGCTCCTGGAATATGATTTCGATTTTCTGAATTGAAATTGATTGCTTCGATTTGACGAGTCGGATTCCCCTTCCTCGGTGTTAGAATGATTTACAAGCGTCATTTTAATCGGCTTGCATTGTCTTTACGTGTTTTTTTTTTTATATAATTTTTTTATTCTGCTTTTTTAGTTTCCTGCAGTATGGAGCGGCAGAGATGGTTGACGGTGGCGATTTTTGCTTGCCTGATCGCTTTTTCAGTCGGAAGGGGTAATACGTTCAACTTTTTTCCATTGTTCCTTGTTGTTTTAATTAGCACAGTGGTGAAATTTCGAGCTCCTCTAATGCTGTATTTGAACTTCTCAAATTCAGAGGTCAGAATAAACCACAAGCACAGCGGTGATACTATTTCCTACAACCATACTCTTGCCCAAATCTTGGTGAAATTTGCTTCTGCGGTACGTTTATGTATTTAAATGGCTGGTGGCTCTCGTGTTCTAGATTTTTCGTGCTACTCATTGTCACGTCTTTCTCTTGAATTGAGCATTTTGGGTTAAAGATGCTCCGGGGAGTGAGAATTCTTTTGCTGCTTTGTCCAGTTTAATAGGAATCATAGGATAATCCACCAATAGAGGCGTTTTCTAGTAATGCTAGTAATTGAAGTTACGGGCAGTGGTAGTTTCTGTAATCTTGTAGACCTACTGCTTATGAACTTCCTTTCGCATTTCGTTCTTGAAAAAATTGAAATTTCCACATACAACTGTCTAATGGACCTTGGTTTTGATGTGGGAAGCTGAGTTTTGATTCAAGGTCCTTGTGATTTTTTGGTTTTAGATCACTTCAATCTCCTAAAGTGTCAATCAACGTTGTAAACTTTAGTTGTTGCATAAGAAAATTTGCCACTCTTTGCAGGCATACATATCTGATTTAACAGAACTGTTTACTTGGACATGTTCAAGATGTGATGGCCCGACAAAGGTACTTGGGAATATAATGGTTTCAACTTGGTGTGAACAAATGCTAGAAATTTAAATCTTTGATATTTAAGTTCTATGTGTATTGAACTATTTGACACTGTTAGTTTTCTTTTAGCCAAAATAGTTGGCACTGATGCTGATTTTCAATGGAGACAGGGGTTTGAAGTTATAGAACTGATTGTTGATGTCCAGCACTGCTTACAGGTATATTTCATCGTGGTTCTGGGAGCATATACCAATTAAGTTTGGTTGCAATTTATTATTCTCTGTTTTGACATCA